>NC_086001.1:19402244-19704744 GCF_030014385.1 Trichomycterus rosablanca | reverse complement strand
CACACATACTACTCAAACACACACAAATACTGCACAAACACACACATACTACTCAAACACACAAATACTGCACAAACACACACATACTACTCAAACACACACAAATACTACTCAAACACACACATACTACTCAAACACACACAAATACTGCACAAACACACACATACTACTCAAACACACACAAATACTACTCAAACACACACAAATACTGCACAAACACACACATACTACTCAAACACACACAAATACTGCTCAAACACACACATACTACTCAAACACACAAATACTGCTCAAACACACACATACTACTCAAACACACAAATACTGCTCAAACACACACACATACTACTCAAACACACAAATACTGCACAAACACACACATACTACTCAAACACACACAAATACTGCACAAACACACACATACTACTCAAACACACACAAATACTGCACAAACACACACATACTACTCAAACACACACAAATACTGCTCAAACACACACATACTACTCAAACACACACAAATACTACTCAAACACACACATACTACTCAAACACACACAAATACTGCTCAAACACACACATACTACTCAAACACACACAAATACTGCTCAAACACACACATACTACTCAAACACACACATACTGCTCAAACACACACATACTACTCAAACACACACATACTACTCAAACACACACATACTACTCAAACACACACAAATACTGCACAAACACACACATACTATTCAAACACACAAATACTGCTCAAACACACACATACTACTCAAACACACAAATACTGCACAAACACACACATACTATTCAAACACACACATACTATTCAAACACACAAATACTGCTCAAACACACACATACTACTCAAACACACACATACTATTCAAACACACACATACTATTCAAACACACAAATACTGCTCAAACACACACATACTACTCAAACACACAAATACTGCTCAAACACAAATAATGCTCAAACACAAATAATACTCAACCCCCCCCCTTGGGGGCCATTCAACTGGCCAACGACGACCAATCCACTTTCCAGGAAACTGTTCATCTAGGAATGCTCGGACCTGACACCCATAATGTGGTGGTGCACCATCTTGCTGGAAAAACTCAGGGAACGTGCCAGCTTTCCTAGTGGATTGGTCGTCGTGGGCCAGTTGAATGGCCCCCAAGGTCTCCCGATCTGACCCCCTTAGACTTTTATCTTTGGGGTCATCTGAAGGCAATTGTCTATGCTGTGAAGATACGAGATGTGCAGCACCTGAAACTACGGATACTGGAAGCCTGTGCTAGCATTTCTTCTGCGGTGTTGCTATCAGTGTGTGAAGAGTGGGAGAAGAGGGTTGCATTGACAATCCAACACAATGGGCAGCACTTTGAACACATTTTATAAGTGGTCAGAAACTTGTAAACGTTAAAACCAAGCACACCATTGTTTTTCTTGTGAAATTCTCAATAAGTTTGATGTGTCACATGACCCTCTTCCCATTGAAAAAACTAAAGTTGGATACAAAATGGCCGACTTCAAAATGGCCGCCATGGTCACCACCCATCTGCAGGACATGCTGACCTCAATTTAGATCTGATTTAATGATTCCAGTATTAGAAGAAGACTGAGCACAAATAAAATCCATGGGAGAGTCACAAGGTAAAATCACTGTTAACTAAGAGGAACATAAAGCCTCGCCTCTCATTTACCAATATAAGAACCTTAATGACCCTCAAGCTTTTTGGTGATGATGTTCTGTGAACTGATGAGTCAGAATTCTTATACTTGCAATGAAGCTAAAACAGCACTTTACAATAAAAACATCTCACTTAACAGTCAGTCATGGTGGTGGTTGTGTGATGGTGTTTCAGAGTTAAAGAAGAACATCTGGTCATCAGTTCATGATTTAAAGATTAAACACTCGTGTAAAACAAAAACACAACAATTCCAAATAACAAGAGCAGATCTTTGTTGAAATAAATCTGAGGAAATAAAGTTTAGGTTTTGGACTTAGACTTTGGATTTAGACTTAAACCAGACTGAGCTGCTGTAGCATCTGAACTAGTAACGTGTGACAAATATGTAAAAATACAGATAACTGGGGGGTGCAAATACTTTTTTACTGCACTGTGTATGTTTGTGTGTTTGGAAGAAACTTACATTGTAGAAAATCTTCTCTGATTTCAGGTTCAGCAGGTGAAGTAATCCAGACTTTCTTCACTGCAGAAAGAGTAACAGTACAATCACTAATCACAGTAAATAAATATTTGCACCAGAAATTGTCGCAGGTACCGCCAGTAAGAAGTTTGGCATGTTCTCCTAGTGTTTGTCTAAAGTGACCTTAATTCTAAGTTACTGACCAAGTGTGAGTGTATTTCATTCAACCCTGGACTCACTGTGACCATGACCAGTACTGGGTTAATGAGTAAATGAATGATGTTGTTAGATGTAAAATGTTCATGTTGGTGGATTTGATTGTTTTGTTTGATGTTTGAGTACTGAAGCATTTTGGAGACAATGGAACACTGAGGGCTTGAACTCACCTTCATCTGGTATCTTCTCACACTGCTCTTTCCAGAATTCTTCTACTTTCTCTCTCAGCTGAGATACAGACTTTGTAACATCATCAAATGAGAGGAAAGGACTGATTGTGATGGCGGCTGATTCTGCAGATCCAGCAGGAGCCGAGAGAGACTGAAAATTCTACATCCAGACAGATAATGTTCACAGAATTAGATTAAACTAATAAAATAATAAACTTGTGCCTGTAAAACTGTTGAAAATAGTCGGTACAAGGACAAATTTAGACTACTGTGAAGATTGTAAAATGTTCCAAAAACATCTTAAATAGATAATCCAGCTGTGTTTGGGTATAAAAGAAGCATTCAGGTACAGACCAGTTTTTATGAGCAACGACTCTAAAATGCATTATTAAATAATCCTACAGTTTAAACACAACATTCTTCATCAAGCAACACAAGCCCTGTTATTTCACTACCTGTCCACTAGAGGCACCATTACCTAAATATTGAACCCAATCTTTTATTGTCTGCATCACGTGTTTCTAAAACCAGCAGATGTTTACAAGTCACAAAATACTATTTCTTATCTTTTTGATGTTACTGTCATCAAGTTTTTTAACATTCTGAACATATTTTATTACTTGGACTGGTGCAGCAATAATATAATTATTTTTAGTGCTGATACCTGGAGGAAATGGACGGGATCCTCTGTGTGTGAAAGCTGTTCCAGTTCAGCATCTTTCCTCTTCAGCTCTACAATCTGCTGCTCCAACTGGACTTTCAGGACTTTTTCAGCTTGACTTACTTCGGCTGTCTCTCGATCTCTGATCAGATCTTTTAGCTCAGAGCATCTTCTGTTAATTGAGTTGATTAGTTCAGTACAGATCCTCTCAATGTTCTTCACTGCTGTCTGTGCAGAACACTGTTAGAAGATTCAGAAAGAGGAAACGGTTCTCACTCAGATATTTGTCCATCCTTCACATTCACATGTAGCTACTGGCCAGACTAAGACTTTCATCACTCATAGCTTGGTGATGGTGCTAAATGCCTTGATTCTTCATACCCTTGAAAATGTTTCCATCATCATTATGTGCACATAATGCAATATTTGATACTCTACTTCCCAAATATAAGAAAGAGTTCCAGTCTTCTACCTTCCACCTTAAACTCCAGCACTTCTTCAGCGTTCATCATCACTTTAGTTTTTACTGCATTTATCAGCATGTTATATTTCCTCACAGATTTTGATATAACACACCTGCTCCTGTATGTCCTGAATTCAAAATAATATGTGTGGATTAAATCTAATAAAACCTAAAAACACCATATATACTGTAAAATGTGCTGGTGGTAGCATACTGTTACAGAAAACAGCAGCCTGGCCAGGACTGGGAAATTCAATGTAGTGATCTTCTCAAGTCTTTACCAGAAATCTTATACCATCATTTATGTTTAAGCATCTTGATCCAAAGCAACAATCAATAATCTTTTTGGGCGGCTCAGTCCTAATCTGATCTTATCACCCTTATAATTATTAGCACAACCTCAGAATTGTTGTACAGCATCAATTACCAACTAACCAGGCAGATTTTAAAGATTTTTTTAATTCATGAACAAAAATGCTCCATCACTTGCAAAGTTACCTGAGATATAAAATATCTCATTTTTAATGGAAATTGGTTTAATGGAGGAGAGTCGGACTGATCCTGAGAGCTTTTTGTTTATAAAACTTACCTTGTGAGACTCCACAGCGTTTATCAGCTCACAAAGTTCCTTCTCTCTGTTCTGGATTTTCTCCTGGAATTTTCTCTGGATCTCCAGCAGCTGCTTCTACACAGAATAACAATTCAGGATTTACTTGTATTGTGTACGAGCACCACATAAACAGCATCAGTGTAAATTCTAATGAAATGTTACTTGTTAAAGAGAGCTGTATAATATTTTTACCTGTTTCTCAGTTCTTTCTGCTGCAGCTGATATTGTATCATGTCCTTTATGATTGTCTAGCATACACAACGTGCAGATACACTGCTGATCAGTACGACAGTAAACCTCCAGCAGTTTATCATGCTGAGAGCAGATCTGATCCTGGAGTCGTCTGGAGGCTTCAACCAGCTTGTGATTCTTAAAAGTATTAGATTTATAGTGAGGCTGAAGGTGAGTTTCACAGAAAGAGGCCAAACACACCAGACAGGATTTAACTGCTTTGGATTTTCTCTGTACAGTAATCACACTCCACATCTTCAGGTCCAGCAGAACAGTGACCAGGATGTGGAGCTTGAAGTTCTGTTTTCTTCAGTTTCTCCACAACTCCAGCCAGCATAGTGTTTCTTTTCACAACAGGTCTTGGAGTGAAGGTTTGTCTACACTGTGGACAGCTGTATGTTCCCTTATCATCCTCCTGATCCCAGCAGTTATTAATACACACCATACAGAAACTGTGTCCACATGATGTAGTTACTGGATCCTTCAGTGTTTCCAGACAGACTGAACAGCTGAACTCATCCTGAGTTACTGAAATTTTGGATTCAGCCATTTTTCTACATGTAAACAGAAACACCAGTAAACACAGCAAGTTATTTACAGCAGCTCAGACTTCCTGGTTTAGTTCGTGATTATCTATTGTACTCATGCTGTGGGACTTTTAATTTGTAATGTTGTTGTAGTAAGTAGTATAAGTGACTAGTTAACTACTACAACCTTCGTCTTACCAAAACTTCAGTTTCTCGATTTTTGTTAATCTTCTATATTTTATTATTACTGTACCTTTACTGTAGTACATTTTATGATTCATTACTGTACCCATGTTGTAGAACTTTTATAATGTGGTTGTAGTAACTAGTACAAGTGACTAGTTAACTACTACATCTTTGGTTATAAAAAGAAATAGTTTCTTTCTTTTTTTTTACTTTTAATTCTTTATTACTGTACCCATACTGTAGGGTTTGTTTCTGTAATGTAAGTGTAGTGGGTGGTACATGTCACTAGGTAACTATTGCATCGTTTATTATATTAAAATGATTGATTTTAGAATTTTTGACACTATATATTGTTACTGTACCCATACTGTAGGACTTTATACAGTTGTATTGAATGGTACATGCCACTGGGCGGCACGGTGGCTAAGTGGGTAGCGCTGTCACCTCACAGCAAGAAGGTGGGGAGGTCCGGGTCCTTTCTGTGTGAAGTTTGCATGTTCTCCCCGTGTCTGCGTGGGTTTACTCCGGGAGCTCCGGTTTCCTCCCACAGTCCAAAAACATGCAAGTGAGGTGAATTGGAGATACTAAATTGTCCATGACTGTGTTAAATATAAACTTGTGAACTGATGAACCTTGTGTGAAGATAAACTACCGTTTCCTGTCATGAATGTAACCAAAAGTGTAAAACATGACGTTAAAATCCTAATAAACATACAACAAACAAACATGCCACTGGGTAATAACTACACCTCAGCTTCATGCACTTTGTAGACGCTCCCTTAGCACTTCCTTAGCATTTCAACGCAGATGAACCTCACAGTTACAAAATAACAGAAAATAAACATTTACAGAAAAAACTTTTAAACATATTTGATTGTAGTTTGTTCCTTGTTTACTGCAGAATCAGTTAATGCAGTTTCACTCATTTTTGGATGTTTATTAGCCGAGAACGAGCCGAAAGAAACTCGAATGTCAGGCGAATGTCCAAGACTACCGTGGTAAAGTTAGTTTTATATTGGACATTCGCCTGACATTCGACTTTCTTTCGGCTCGTTCTCGGCTAATAAACATCCAAAAACTAATTAATTGCACGACCTGATACCTCAGTAAACAAGGAACAAACTACAAATAATTTTGTTTAAAAAGGTTTTTCTGTTAATTTTTATTTAACGTTATTTGGTAAATGTGAGGTGCATCCGCGCTGAAATGCTAAGGAAGTGCTAAGGGAGCGTCTATAAAGTTCCGAGGTGTAGTAATTACCCAGTGGCGTGTACCATCTAATACACCTGTATTAAATCCTACAGTATGCTTACAGTAAACAGCGAGAAACGCAAATTTTGAGGTTGAAATACTTAACTAGTCTCCTGTACTAGTTAATACAGCCACAATAATAATTAAAAGTCCCCCAGTTTGGGTGCATTACAAAAGTTTTTAAAAAAATTTAAACTAAATCAAGAAACACACATTTAAAAAAGACAAAGGTTGTAGTAGTTAACTAGGCCAGCTGTAGCCTAGTGGTTAAAGTACTGGACCAGTGATCAGAGGGTTGCTTGTTTAAGCCCCACCACTGCCAGGTGGCTGATGTTTGACCATTGAGCAAGGCCCTTAACCTTAAATTGTTCAAACTGTGTAGTGTAACAGTTCGGTAAGTCGCTTTTGATAAAGTGTCTGCTAAAGGCTGAAAATGTAGTCACTTTTACTACTTATAATAAATGCAATAAAGAAATTTTTTCATTTTATGAGTATAGTATGAGGTCATAAAATTGTTTTTCATATTATGATATATAAAATTTATTAGGTTCCACTAGTTACCTACTGGGATGAACTACATACTACTTACAATACACCTTTAAATCTCAGTGTTTTTTGCTAATAATACACTCACACAAATGCCAGAACGTTTAGTGTGTTTTAAATAGAATTTATTACATAAAAAAAAAAAATTATCAAAAAAATTTTGTGCTTTAATTGTTTAGCAAGTTTGCAATTCTAAGAAGAATTGAAAAAAAAAATACTAATAAATTATAAGTAATAACAATAAATGTTGCACATTACAGTCATTACAAATTAACAACAGATTAAAATAACAGCATTCCAATCACAAAAAGAATAAATAAGAAAATTAAATATATACAAGGTTACAGTAACATTTCTGTACAAATGCCACACAAGTTTTTATTTTTTACAAAGGTCACAGAGCCAGGATGTGTCCTTGTCAGGAAGATCTTCGTTTTTTATTCCCATGCACCCTGCATGATACCACCTCATGCATTTTTCACATTGCACCTAAGGTGTCACAAATGTAATTTTATTTAATAAAACAGATGTCACTTCTTTAAAAACAACATACTTATTCATTTATTTAAATAAGATTGTAATGGTAAATTACAGTCATAACATTTTTATGAGGTACTGCTTACCCAGACAATGTCTTTACTTCTTTGTTCCATAGTAGAAAGAGTCCATAAACCACAGAAAGAACAGTAATTGTCTTTGGAGTCTGATAAAAAATTTTTTTACAATCACTTACTAAATCTCAGCGTTTAGGCATAAATTTCTTTTTAAATAAGACTTACCAGATGAAACAATAATTTCTTGTGCCATTTCCTTTCTGAGACGTGCAATGTTGCTTCTTTTAGGGTCAATGTTGAATTGCTCTGGAATATCTGGAAATTTCTCAATCGTTTCTTTAGCCATCTGTATTAAAAAAATTAATAAATATGTATGTATATATATATATATGTGTGTGTGTGTGTGTGTGTGTGTGTGTGTGTGTGTGTGTGTGCGTGCATAAACATATCAAAAATTACTTCTTTTACATACATACATTTATCTTGTCTTTACATACTTTTGAATTTATTTTGTGAATAATTTTAACATATGGCACACAACCAGAGTTGTGGCCTATTGAAATCTATAATTTTGTAGATACATTTTTGGCCAACTGTTTATTCTGTTTCAGTCAATGATCATACATATACAGATGATGAGTATTCACTTTTGTTAATTGACAAAAATTTACCATTAACACTTCTGTTTTGAAAGCATTCTTACTTTGCAACATTTAAAACTTCGGCTTGAACATTGCTGTGCAGTAGCCTCAAGGCCTTGATCTTGTATTTAATAGATATTTTTACCAACCAAAATGTTATGTCTCACCTGCATGACAAAAACTCCACAACTTGTGCTGTCTTTCTGAACTGTGTGGTTGATTCTGCTGGGTTTCCATTTTATGTTCAGCCAGTCTTTTTTCCCAAGCTTGTTAAAGCGAGTTCTGAAATATGTCCTGAGTGGTAAAAAAAAAATATATTACTTTATTTTTATTTAACTACTTTTTAAGGTTTAACTATTTATTATACTTCTTTTTTTTCTTTTTTTTTTTTTACAAAAATGAAACTACCTGAATTTCTGTGCTGCATCCATGGAGTCCTCCATATCAGGTTGGTTGTTGGCAGGGTCAACTACAAATATCTGAGTAGTTAGGGCATGAAGATACTGCCAATCCAGATCAGCCCATGAGACAATACAAAAATAGAATACATATGTATCATAAAGTGTACACAGTCCCACACATCACAACAATAACATAAAAATCTAAAATATTTTAAGCACAGCAAATAATAATTTAATGGGTAAGGTTTTTCTAAGTTATTCTGTAATATGTATGTGAAATATACTTGTATTTTCTGTTTTCCACTGTGAAGTATTGACATATTTGCACTCTGCATGTTCTTTCATTTTCTTTAGTATCTATCTATCTATCTATCTATCTATCTATCTATCTATCTATCTATCTATCTATCTATCTATCTATCTATCTATCTATCTATCTATCTATCTATCTATCTGTCTATCTATCTATCTATATTATAAGTTAATTGGTTAGCACTTTAAATACAATACTAATGTATAATTACCCACCACAAACTTCCAGTGACTGTTATTTACATTGACAAAGCCAACTGCTCCATCAAATGCATCAAAGTTGACCTGTTAAAAGAAATAATCAAAAAGCAAAACAATTAGTACATTTACACTCATACTCAAACCCCCCTTCCCTTCCCGACCCCCAAACACACACACACGCACACTCAGCCCCCCCCCCCCCCCCCCAACACAAACACACTGTACTTACATTTTTTAAACCCTGACGTGCCATTTGTTCTCTTTGACCAAAGAGAATCACGCCCATGATGTAATGGTTAAACTGGTAGATTCGGCCAGCAGTGACATTGGCATTCATCGTTGCACGTATAAAACATTCAATTGTCTGAAATGTAATATTTTTATTAATTATCATAATATTTTGATGTACAATTATTTAAATACTATTTAAACAAAATATAATTTATATTTTATTAAAACATCAGAAAGGTGTGTGCACACTGTAAAAAATTATTCAGCTGTGTATAAAAAAAAAAATCAAAGAACACAACAAGATTACTTTTAACTATTTGTATTTACTTACCTCGCCATTTAGTAAATTGTGGGGCTTTAAACTCAGGAAGTCCAAATGCCTCAAAGTACAACAGCTGACTTTGTCACTGGATTTCAATACAGCAACTACAACTTCAGTTCCTTTCTTTTTCCATAGACTCTCCACCTGTAAACATGTCATTTGTGAAGCATAACATACATACATAAGCAATTAATTCTTATTTAATTCTTTATTATTACTTAACATTACATTTGAATGTTTATTCAGTATTTGTGAAAAAGAATAGGCACAGTAGCTTGGTA
Organism: Trichomycterus rosablanca; assembly: GCF_030014385.1. Classification (NCBI taxonomy): domain Eukaryota; kingdom Metazoa; phylum Chordata; class Actinopteri; order Siluriformes; family Trichomycteridae; genus Trichomycterus; species Trichomycterus rosablanca. The sequence continues at coordinate 19,694,770 of NC_086001.1, read as the reverse complement.
AGATTTTTTGTAAACAAGATATTATGTTTACTAATCTATTGTACATTATGGCTTATAATAATAATGTTTACATAGCTTTTGTTTAAAAAATACTTTTGAAAGGGTACCAAATTATGTTTTTACTTGTCTCTGCTGTGGTGCACCTAAAGGTACACCTAGGTACACCTATCTGCAATGTTATTGTTTTTCATTCAAACTGTAAATGAAGTGTTTTGTTTGTTTGTTTATTAGTATTTTAATGTCATGTTTTACACTTTGGTTACGTTTATGACAGGAACGGTAGTTACTCATTACACAAGATTCATTGGTTCACAAGGTTATATAGAGCACAGTTGTGAAATTTTTTTTGTCTCCAGTTCACCTCACTTGCACGTCTTTGTACTGTGGGAGGAAACCGGAACACCCGGAGGAAACACACACAGCCACGAGGAGAACATGCAAACTCCACACAGTAAGGACTCGGATCGCCCCACCTGGGGATCGAACCCAGGATGTTCTTGCTGTGAGGTGTCAGTGCTACCCACTTAGCCACCGTGCCGCCCAAATGAAGTGCACTTATTAAAGTTACAACAGTGGTCCTTAATTGCTTAAGAATAAACATTAAATACAATTTGAATTAAATTTCATGTTAGTAAATTTCATTTACAGCCTGTAGCAGGCACTTTTATATACAGGGCAACTTGCAGTGCAAGCAGTTAAAGGTGAAGGTCCTTGTTCAGAGCACCACAAGTGCCAACTTGGCCATGGTGGGGGTTCAACCAGTGACATATAGACTGAACTGCTGAACTACCACTGCCACAAGTTTTGGACGTTTTAGTATGTCCTGTATTTTGCACAAAAGTTAATGTTATAAAAGTATTTGTATTTAGCTACTTTGAGCAGATCTCGAATTTTATGGAACATACCTCTTTATGTATAATTTTCTGTTGTTCTGCAAGATCAGGTGTGGTGTGTCTAAGGACATCAGATGTCTTCAAACATTTCTCTGTTTTTTGTACTTTTTCTGAAGGACCCTGAGCACGTGTTGGTACTGTAAGCTCTTCATTGTTGTTTCCCTTTGTTGTATCCCTTGTTTCTTGACATTTCTGGATTTTTTTCTTCTCTTTTTTAGGACCAGGTACAGCTTTTGGCAGACTGTAAAATTTTGACTGAGAAACCTCTGTCCTGTTTGTCTCCTGACGTTTGGCCCACATTTCCTGAGACAGGCTGATGTCTTGTAATTTAAGTGGTTTTACAAGAAGGCCATCAGGGAAACTGTGGTTGACAATGTGCTCAGTGTACCTGCCCTGAAGAGAACTGTGCATTTTTCTCACAAACTGTCCTGGATGCAATCCTTTCTTTTTGTTTAGGATGTTATGTTTGACTATACCAAACCATGCCTCAACATGGCAATTAGTCTCTCTTGTTTTTTTGGAAAAAATGTCGTCAGTGTTTTCTGTTGTGTCAGAAGCGTATCTCCTAAGATTCCCCAACATAATTCCACTCCATAGAGGAAATATTGAAAGATAATTTTCGAAGAGTACCTTGATGACGCCTGGACAGTAGTATGGATTGTTATCTGGTGACTCTTCCTCTGTATTCATCTTTAACTTAACAGAATCAGAAATACGCCTGAAACAAGCAGAGAAGGGTGAACTTCCCACAATGGTTTTCGAAAATCTCTGCAATCCTTCATCCTGGTCGATTTCAGCTGCTCTGTCATCTGAAATCCTCTCAAGGTCACATATTTTGGCTGTGGCAATAAGATCTTCAAGTCTTGCAGTGTTTCTGAGAACATCATCATTCTTGTTCTTGTGTAACAGCACAGTACACAACGATTGAAAAATGTCACATGCATCATCCATACAGTGAGTGTTCTGTAGTCTTGCCAGAGCGTACGTACAAAAGTCTTTCAATCCTTTGTCACTGGTTTGTTTGCCAACGCCTTGTGCCAGAGCTTTGATTATATGTGCTGAGCAGAGATGTACAGTGTATCACGAAAGTGAGTACACCCCTCACATTTCTGCAAATATTTCATTATATCTTTTCATGGCACAACACTATAGACATGAAACTTGGATATAACTAAGAGTAGTCAGTGTACAACTTGTATAGCAGTGTAGATTTACTGTCTTCTGAAAATAACTCAACACACAGCCATTAATGTCTAAATAGCTGGCAACATAAGTGAGTACACCCCACAGTGAACATGTCCAAATTGTGCCCAAAGTGTCAATATTTTGTGTGACCACCATTATTATCACTGCCTTAACCCTCCTGGGCATGGAATTCACCAGAGCTGCACAGGTTGCTACTGGAATCCTCTTCCACTCCTCCATGATGACATCACGGAGCTGGTGGATGTTAGACACCTTAAACTCCTCCACCTTCCACTTGAGGATGCGCCACAGGTGCTCAATTGGGTTTAGTCCATCACCTTTACCTTCAGCTTCCTCAGCAAGGCAGTTGTCATCTTGGAGGTTGTGTTTGGGGTCGTTATCCTGTTGGAAAACTGCCATGAGGCCCTGTTTTCGAAGGAAGGGGATCATGCTCTGTTTCAGAATGTCACAGTACATGTTGGAATTAATGTTTCCCTCAATGAACTTCAGCTCCCCAGTGCCAGCAACACTCATGCAGCCCAAGACCATGATGCTACCACCACCATGCTTGACTGTAGGCAAGATACAGTTGTCTTGGTACTTCTCACCAGGGCGCCGCCACACATGCTGGACACCATCTGAGCCAAACAAGTTTATCTTGGTCTCGTCAGACCACAGGGCATTCCAGTAATCCATGTTCTTGGACTGCTTGTCTTCAGCAAACTGTTTGCTGGCTTTCTTGTGCGTCAGCTTCCTTCTGGGATGACGACCATGCAGACCGAGTTGATGCAGTGTGCGGTGTATGGTCTGAGCACTGACAGGCTGACCTCCCACGTCTTCAACCTCTGCAGCAATGCTGGCAGCACTCATGTGTCTATTTTTTAAAGCCAACCTCTGGATATGACGCCGAACACGTGGACTCAACTTCTTTGGTCGACCCTGGCGAAGCCTGTTCCGAGTGGAACCTGTCCTGGAAAACCGCTGTATGACCTTGGCCACCATGCTGTAGCTCAGTTTCAGGGTGTTAGCAATCTTCTTATAGCCCAGGCCATCTTTGTGGAGAGCAACAATTCTATTTCTCACATCCTCAGAGAGTTCTTTGCCATGAGGTGCCATGTTGAATATCCAGTGGCCAGTATGAGAGAATTGTACCCAAAACACCAAATTTAACAGCCCTGCTCCCCATTTACACCTGGGACCTTGACACATGACACCAGGGAGGGACAACGACACATTTGGGCACAATTTGGACATGTTCACTGTGGGGTGTACTCACTTATGTTGCCAGCTATTTAGACATTAATGGCTGTGTGTTGAGTTATTTTCAGAAGACAGTAAATCTACACTGCTATACAAGTTGTACACTGACTACTCTAAGTTATATCCAAGTTTCATGTCTATAGTGTTGTCCCATGAAAAGATATAATGAAATATTTGCAGAAATGTGAGGGGTGTACTCACTTTTGTGATACACTGTAACACTGTAAAGTTTTTAATGTGAGCCCAAGTCTTTCGTCTCTGACAGACTGTGTAACACCTTTCAAGGTATGCAGTGACATTTTCTTTATTAAATGCCAAAAGCACCCCTTGCATCAATGCCCAACTAAAGTCAGTCTCCACTTGTTGGACCCTCAATTTGCTAAATGTAGACAGTTTCAAAAGGAACTGCATTAACCAGAAGGTAATTGGTGGAACAGAATGCTCATTGGTGAGCATTTCACAAATCGGTAGTGGTGGAAAGTTTCGTCCTTGGCCTGGCAAAGTCAGCGAATAGTACAATACTGTCACGTGGGAAGAAAGGACGCAAATGCAGAAGTAAATAAAAATAATAATATTTTATTTAATTATAAAAGACAACAGAAAGATAAACAGCAAACGAAACACAGAACACAAAAAACCCGATCGGAAACTCCGACGGAGCTGCTGACGCAACTAAATGAAAAATAAACAAAGTGAAACCAAAACAGAAGGAAGCGGGACGCGAACCCCAGTCAGCCGCGTGGCAGCCGGGAGCGTTACCACCGCACTGTAGTGGTGCTGGGAAAACGGGAGCGCGAGAACCTCTAATACGCTTAGGAGCGAAGGAAGAGGAGGGGAACTCCGAGGAGCGCTAGACCCAATACCGCGACTAACTATCGCAGTGACCGGTCGGCGCGCTCTGGATCGCGGAGCTGACACACCAATCTGAAACCAGAAAGAAACAAATAAACAAAGTTAGGCAGTTCTAGACTGCGGATTCGAACCAGGGTCTTTGGCACGGCAACCGCTTGCTCAGCGGAGTCGCCACCCAGCGGTTGGAGAATCCAATGTTCAGAATAACTGAAGGCACTGATGCCAGAATACCGTCAGCGCTTTAACACAGCGCTGAGTGAAACCGCTAACGCTAAATGCTAGCGCAAAATGAACTGCAGTTCGAGGACTGCACCGCGTCGCACCACACTATATCTGCGAGACCAACAGAACATACCAGTTACCTCAAACCTTGCGGTTTTACTTACCCGAATGGCATACGCCACCAGGGCTACCAGCTAAGGCTACGAACGTGTGGACGAGCTGCCACCACGGACCGGAAAACAAACAAAGGTGCGACACCCGCTGCTGTGTGGAGCTGGCTTAAGTAGTCAGCCCCACGGCTGCGGGTGATCAGCACTAATTAGGAGGCCTGGTATAAGAGGCCTTTGTTTTCTGAGCTCTGTAATGTCTGCTTCGCTGGGAACCCGAGGGGACGTTCACCAGCTACCACAGACCTCGTTATAGAACCCCCTCCTCTAGGGACAGCTCCTGAGGTCCCAAGACCCGCAGCTCGGTTGCGCCGGAACTCGCGGATCAGTTCAGGGTCCAGGATCTGGCGAGCCGGTACCCATGAACGTTCCTCAGGGCCGTAACCTTCCCAATCCACCAAGTATTGGGTGCTACCCTGAACCTTCCTGCTGTCAAGCAACCGGCGGACGGTGAAGGCAGGGGCACCCTGGATGATATGAGGGGCGGGAGGTTGGGGAGGGGGTAAAACTCCCCCGCACATAAATGGTCGGAGATGGGAGACATGAAAGGTTGGATGCACTTTCATACGGGGAGGAAGCTCCAACCTATACGTCACCGGATTAATCCGCTTTACCACCTTGAACGGACCAATGTACTTGGGTGCCAACTTATGTGGGGCACCTCGAACGGGGAGATCCCTCGTTGACACAAGTACTCGTTGGCCTGGCCGGAAGGTAAGAGCCGGCTGCCGCCTGCGGTCAGCTTTGCGCTTCACAGAGCGCTGGGTGGCCACAAGTGCCTGCCTAGCTTTGCGCCAGGCGGCGCGGCAGCGGCGGACATGAAGCTGTACAGACGGGACCGCTACCTGCTGCTCCTGCTCAGGAAAGAGCGGCGGAGGGTACCCGAACTGAGCCTCAAACGGTGACATTCCAATCGCCGAATGATGCAGGGTGTTGTGAGCAAACTCTGCCCATATCAACTTATCCGACCACGTGGTCGTATTCCCTGCCGTCAGGCACCTGAGCATCTTGCTCAGATCCTGGATCAGCCTCTCCGACTGCCCATTCGACTCCGGGTGGTAGCCGGAGGATAAGCTGGCCGTGGCGCCAAGAAGTTGGCAAAAGGCCCGCCAGCACTGGCTTACAAACTGTGGACCCCGATCAGACACAATGTCTGATGGGACCCCATGTGCTCTCACCACATGATTCAGGATGATTTGCGCAGTACCCATGGCGGATGGTAGCTTGGGCAGTGGGATAAAAAGGCAAGATTTGGTAAACCGGTCGACAATTACCAATACCGCCGTGAACCCTCTGGATTTTGGCAAGCCTGTCACAAAGTCCAGAGAAATGTGGGACCACGGTCTAGCAGGTATTGGCAACGGATGAAGGAGGCCCCGCGGGCGCTCTCTGGGTGTCTTGTTCAGAGCACACACAGAGCAAGCACGGACAAAGTCACGCACCTGGTTCTCCATCCCCGGCCACCAAAATCTTCGGCGCAGCAAGACCAGGGACTTAGTCACACCTGGGTGCGCCGAAAATGGGGAAGCATGGGCCCATTCAAAAACCTGACGCCGTACGGATGAAGGTACGTACAGTCTGTCAGGAGGTCCCCCACCGGGGTCGGGTTCAGCCCGGTGGGCATCCCGAATGACCTTCGATATGCCCCATGTGACTGGGGCCGCTATCAGGGTCGAGGGGATCACGGGATCAGGTCCGGTCTCCGGCCTGGTCGGTTCCCACTGTCTAGACAGAGCGTCCGGTTTGACGTTTTTGGACCCCGGTCTATAAGACAGTGTAAAATTGAACCTTCCAAAAAATAAGGACCACCGGGCCTGACGGGAGTTCATCCTCTTGACTTGCTGGATGAATGACAGATTTTTGTGATCCGTCCAGACAAGAAAAGGATGATTGGCCCCCTCGAGCCAGTGTCGCCACTCCTCTAACGCCAACTTAATGGCCAAGAGTTCCCTGTCTCCAACCGGGTAGTTCCGCTCGGCTGGAGTCAGGCGGTGCGAGAAGAAGGCACATGGATGCAGCTTCTTCTCTGGCCCCACTCTTTGGGACAAAACTGCCCCAGCTCCGACCTCGGAGGCATCCACTTCGACAACGAAGGGTTCCTCTGGGTCGGGCAACTGTAAAACGGGAGCAGTTGTCAAGAGTGTTTTTAGCTCGTCAAAAGCTTGTTGGGCCTGCACCGTCCATCGGAACGGACCTTTTCCTGTAAGGTCCGTTAACGGAGAGGCGACTGAGCTAAAGTTCTTAATGAAACGCCGAAAAAAGTTTGCAAAGCCCAAAAACCTTTGCAGTTGGCGTAAAGAACTTGGAGTTGGCCACTTCTCCACAGCTGATACCTTAGCCGAGTCCATGCGCAGGGTGCCCTCGGCCACTACAAACCCCAGGAACGAAACCGTGGGGGAGTGAAAGACTGACTTCTCCAGTTTGACAAACAAATGGTTGTCGAGCAAAAGCTGGAGAACTCGTCGGACATGCCCTATATGCTCGTCGATGGACCGACTAAAGATAAGAATATCGTCTAAGTAAACATAGACGAATTTACCAAGAGTCTCCCGCAAGACCTCATTGATAAATCTCTGGAAGACTGCGGGGGCATTCATTAACCCAAATGGCATCACCAGGTATTCATAGTGGCCAGTGGGCGTAATGAACGCAGTCTTCCACTCATCCCCCTGCCTGATCCGGATCAAATTGTACGCGCTGCGAAGATCGAGCTTGGAAAAAACAGAAGCTCGCTGAAGGGCTTCGAAAGCCGTGGCCATCAGCGGCAGCGGGTACCGATCCTTGATCGTAATGGCGTTCAGACCGCGATAATCGATACAGGGGCGCAGGGTGCCGTCCTTCTTGTTCACAAAAAAGAACCCTGCCCCAGCTGGGGAGGAGGAAGGACGGATGAACCCCTGTTTAAGTGCCTCACGCACATACTCCTCCATAGCCACCTTCTCTGGACCGGAGAGCGAAAAAAGGCGCCCCCTAGGAGGAGTAGTGCCGGACAAAAGATTGATGGCGCAATCGAACGGTCTGTGGGGGGGCAAGTCCTGCGCCCGGGACTTGCTAAAAACCTCCCGTAAGTCATGGTACACAGGGGGAACAGCTGCCAAATCCGGCACCTCCATCTTCGGTTCCGTCGGAGCAGAACTCGTGCCACCTTGCAGCAAACACGAGTCGCGACACCGCGTTCCCCAGATGAAGATTGATCCGGTGGCCCAGTCGATCTGAGGATTGTGTCTTTGCAGCCACGAATACCCCAAAACCACCTGGAGGTGAGGAACGTGAGTTACAAGAAAGGTAATCCGTTCCTCGTGGTTTTGCAGACGCAACGTGAGAGGTCTTGTCCGTTGGGTTATCGGGCTGCCCGCTACAGGTCGGCCATCCACCGCATGGACCGACACTGGTGATGCTAGCGGTTGGACCTCAATCCCCAGCCTGTGTACCAGATCGCTGTCAATGAAATTCTCCACCGCACCTGAATCGACACAAACCTGAAGGTTTGTGTTCCCGAGGCCCCAGGACAACCGGGCCTGCAAAAGCAGACCTTGGGCAGGGATGGTAGGTCGGCTCACTCCCGAGTCCCTGACTCGAGAGCGGCCTAGATTTTTTCCGACCGCCGGGGTCGGGAGAACGAACCCGATGCCGAACGGGCATTGGCACGGGCTGAGCCCAACTGCATGGGTTCGGGATCCAGGGCCGGTGGAGGAGACTTAGGGGGCGCCAGCAAGCGGGTAAACGGGGGACAGGTACCCCGCTCCCGGATCCGCTGGCGAAGACGGGTATCGATGGCTGTGGCCAGCGTATAGGAGGCCTTAAGGGTCGTTGGGCAGTCCCTGGTGGCCAGCTCATCCTTTATCCTCTCCGATAAGCCACGATGAAAGATGGCGGTGAGAGAGCCCTCATCCCACCCACACTCCGCCGCTAGTGTCCTAAATTCGATTACGTAATCTACGACTGGCCGATTACCTTGGGTTAGCTCAAGTAAGCGTGGGCCTGCCTCGCGACCCCCCGAGGGGTGGAAGAAGGTCTCCTTTAAGGCCTCCTTAAAGGCGCTTTCGGATGAGCATTCCGGAGCGTTCTGCTCCCAGAGGGCGGTAGCCCATTCCAAGGCTCGGCCAGTCAAGAGAGAAACGATATAGGCAACCCTCGACCGCTCTGTGGGGTAGCGGGAGGGCTGCAACTCGAAGGCTAGCGCGCACTGGAGAAGGAAGCCACGGCACCTCTTGGCCTCTCCCGAATATCTTTCAGGAGGAGGAATGGGGGTGTCGCGGCTTCCACATCCTCCCGAATGGGGTGGGGGGTGTGGGCCGGCTCCTAAAGCTGGAGACTGCTGGCTAAGCGCAGCTACCTGCTGCGCCAATTGGCTAATGGCCACCTCGTGCCTGCCTAACGCCACACCCTGGTGGCGTAATACGTCGATAGGGGGTGGCGTTTCTGCTGCGTCCATGGTTGGTCGCACCTTTCTGTCACGTGGGAAGAAAGGACGCAAATGCAGAAGTAAATAAAAATAATAATATTTTATTTAATTATAAAAGACAACAGAAAGATAAACAGCAAACGAAACACAGAACACAAAAAACCCGATCGGAAACTCCGACGGAGCTGCTGACGCAACTAAATGAAAAATAAACAAAGTGAAACCAAAACAGAAGGAAGCGGGACGCGAACCCCAGTCAGCCGCGTGGCAGCCGGGAGCGTTACCACCGCACTGTAGTGGTGCTGGGAAAACGGGAGCGCGAGAACCTCTAATACGCTTAGGAGCGAAGGAAGAGGAGGGGAACTACGAGGAGCGCTAGACCCAATACCGCGACTAACTATCGCAGTGACCGGTCGGCGCGCTCTGGATCGCGGAGCTGACACACCAATCTGAAACCAGAAAGAAACAAATAAACAAAGTTAGGCAGTTCTAGACTGCGGATTCGAACCGGGGTCTTTGGCACGGCAACCGCTTGCTCAGCGGAGTCGCCACCCAGCGGTTGGAGAATCCAATGTTCAGAATAACTGAAGGCACTGATGCCAGAATACCGTCAGCGCTTTAACACAGCGCTGAGTGAAACCGCTAACGCTAAATGCTAGCGCAAAATGAACTGCAGTTCGAGGACTGCACCGCGTCGCACCACACTATATCTGCGAGACCAACAGAACATACCAGTTACCTCAAACCTTGCGGTTTTACTTACCCGAATGGCATACGCCACCAGGGCTACCAGCTAAGGCTACGAACGTGTGGACGAGCTGCCACCACGGACCGGAAAACAAACAAAGGTGCGACACCCGCTGCTGTGTGGAGCTGGCTTAAGTAGTCAGCCCCACGGCTGCGGGTGATCAGCACTAATTAGGAGGCCTGGTATAAGAGGCCTTTGTTTTCTGAGCTCTGTAATGTCTGCTTCGCTGGGAACCCGGGGCACGTTCACCAGCTACCACAGACCTCGTTATAAATACACGTCGCTTTTGAGCAGGGATTTTGGAAACAACACCTCCGGTTGCATCCAAAAACAAGGTCACTGGTGAATTCTTTCGCAGATGTTGTACCAGTATTCCGATCCCTTTTTCAGTATACAGGTGCACACCAAAAGGATCAACCTGAAAGTGTTGTACATATCCTGGTATACTGTAAAAGTGTAAGTCACACTCTCGTAGGATAGTTTGTGTAAGATGCATTTCAAGAAAAATATTGTCATGTAGTGTAGTAGATTTCTTGACCTCAGAAGAAATACATTTCAAGATATTTCTGTTTAGGCTTCTGGTAAAGTTTCCTGCCAGGATTTCTTCAACAGGTGTTGTGCTTAATCTTTTGTAGAACACTTGACTGATTCCTTGACTTAGTGATTTTGCAATTTTCCCTCGTCTTTGATTGGAGGCTGGTCTGAGTCTTTTTTCTTTTTTTAGATGAGAGATCTCCCCAATTCGACATACAGTTATTTTGACAGGATTTTTGCAGATCATTGGTTTCCTTTGTATTTTAAAAATGTACTTGGCTTTGCAAGATGGAAATGTGCAAACAGCTTTGATGTGCAGGTATGCACACTTCTTTTTTCTGCTGTACACAGTCCTTACATGCTGGTACTTGAATGAGAGTACACAACACGGGTTTTTTAATTTAAAGCTATCATACAAGTAGTGGGTCCATGGCATTCTGAGTTTCGTAGAACCTTGCAAAGGTGCAATGCTTTTCCACTTGTGAAAGTCAAGTTTTATTTTAAATTGTTTTGGTACAAAAGAGGTTTTTCTCCATTTGCTGTGTGCTTTGTGTGGCAACTTTTTATGTGATTGTGATGCTTTCTTTGGATGAACTGTTCCATGGTATCCCTCATTATGCAATGGTCTTTTTGCAGAATCTTCATCCCCATCAGTGTCATTCTCGGAAGATGTGACCTTTTTTTTGATGGTATCTTCTGCCTCACTCTCTAATACCTGCTCCTCTTTTGCCTCATATAAGAAGTACCTTCCTTCGGCAATGTCTCTTGCATCACTTTCAGATGAAGTGGGTTTTTTAGCTGTGACATCTGCTCCGTCTGACTCTGACACACTCTTTCTTGCTTCAGCCCCAACCTCAGATTCAGATGAGTTATAGTCTATTTCTTTGACGTCTTCTGTCTTATCATCTGATAAAGTGGTTTTACTGTCAAATCCAATTGTTTTTGTAGCTTCTTTTTCATCCGATGTGGGGAAACAACAATGTGCAAGCACTTTGTCCCTGAGTCTTCTGCGATTATAATTCCACATTACCCACAGCCAGTGTTTTTTTCTTTCTGAGTCCTCTTGAAAAATTGACAGAGATAATGTGGACCAGATTTCAGATTTGTATCCTCACTACGGCTTCCACTCCACCAGCCTCTTTCCAAATATCTTGTCTTCGTGCTTTCCTTTGCTTGAATTTTCTCATCTGGTAAATAAGTAATACATAATTAGTAAAAAGTATTTCAACTGTTTTATTATTTCAATTTACAAATAAATAATTATAATTAATGGCTGAAATAACTATTTGCAAACCCTAGCAACAAATTTTAACCATAAATATTTCATAAACTACATAAAATTAGCCTAGCTGTTGTTTTGACCCTGATAATTGTTCATATTTTACACACAAATACCAACTTCAAACACTATTCCCACTTTAGAAAACTTATGTTGTGAAAGAGAAAAGGTAAACAAAATGAAAAAAATTAAAAAGATAGTTTACTTTAACAAATAATGTTTGATTATAAATGAGTACATGTACTAGTCATTACACAGTTATTTAACCAACAGTTTACAAGATTCAAGTTGAGAGATGTGTGAGGGAGCAAACAAAGCTGTAAATGTGTCAATCATGGGAGGCCATAGGCCATCACCGTGGTGATGGGGTCAGGGAGAGGCTGTGGTGTTCAGGTGCACGAACTGAGAAATTAAAATGTTTGTATTATCAAAACTTACAAAAACTTCATCATGTAAAATAATTAAAAACTTGAAAGTCTTGCATTTCCAAAAACTATTAATGGAATAGGACTAAGTTCCATCAGAATATTAAGCTACAATGTGGATTTGACCAAACTTTATAAATAAAATGCAGCTGTATTGTAAGTGTAGTTAAAATATTCATGATTATATGTTAATATGCTAACTTAATGTTACATTAACATAATAATATAGAAATATCTATCTTCGATAATTATGCTTCACTGTTTTAACCATTTTAAATACTTTAACTTCAATCATAAATGAAATTAATTTAATTTAGGAATACATTTCAACTTTAAAATGGCAGCATGTAATGTAAAGTGCCCAAAATAACACATGTATTTCCAGGTCAATGTTTAATTAGATTTCATTACGAATACAATTAATATATGTTAATTACTGTTCTATATCACTAAAAGACAGCATAAAATTATTACATATAATCAGATTATTTGCCTTAAATTGACTGTAATTGAAAAAAAATTTCACAATTGAGGCTAATATGCCAGGAAAATGTTTATAACATTTATTACATGGTAATTACTATATAATTAAGAAACATTTAACAGATATACAAATATTATGTAAATAACAAATATTAATAATAACTCAATATTACAAAATGTCTACTAGAACCTACCTTATCCATTGAGAAAAATGCCAATATCCAGATTTTCCTTAATGATCGATTGTTGGCTCTGTGTCAGTTTGCCTGCCTGACAGCTACTAATGCTAATGACCTTAAGGTGTAGGGGTGTTTACAGTGGTAGCTGCGAGTTGATTGGTTAAATCTTGACAGGTCAGTCTTTCCTCTGTGATATATGGCTTGGTTTAGTGTCACCTTTTGGTTTGCTGCAACCTCTTTCTATGTATGTTATCTTGTCCATATAAAGTGTTTATGCTACTAAGGCAAACAGCATACACAATACATTTTGCAACAAATTTTCTTGGACTAATTAACTGATTTAAATTCTTCCAAACTTACTTTTTCTTAGCCCAATGCTGTAAATCAGAAACGTAAGATCCACTTTCCAATTGGTTAACAGCAAGGGCCTTACCAATTATGATGCCCTGGCACGTTGTGATTTTATCTTAAATATGCATTTAGTTTGTGAATGGTCAATAGCTTTATCGCAACTGTTTTATGCCTTTAGCGCCCAATATAATTTATGTTTATGCTGAAACATTACATTGTATTATAGGAAACATTCAATTAATTAAAATTAAAATTGACATTAACAAAGACTGGTAAAATTGTGAAAAGTTGTTTTTATTAAAGAGGATCTAATAAATAACACGGTATTGTTTAAGAGAGAGAGAAAAAAAGGTAATTATTAAGCAATACACCAGCAAATACATTTTGAAGAAATTAATACATGTACATTAATAAAAAAACTATCAGAAATATAAACTATAAAAACTATAAACTATAAAAATTCTGTAAAATCCATGCAAATAACAGCTAAATATCATATAAAATTTATTAACAGCGATATAACTTAAAATACTTAAACTCGGTAGCAGGCTTAAAAGAGCTCTTAAAAGTAATTCTGTCCACCACTTTGATATCGTCTCTATAAATTGTAAAGTTAGTGGTCTTTCCTGTTGTCATGACATTTGTGTACTTCATATCAAGTCCCATTGATTTACTCTGTTCTTTATCTTTCCTTACGAGAGCCTTCCAGATTTTGGTTATTGGTGTGTTTTCCACAAGTTTGACTCCTTGAGCAGTGTCCTTACATCTTGCTTCTCCTTTGTATGTTCAGCATACAGGTCATACTGCAATACATAAAAAAAAAAAGTTGGACACATGTTTAACACTATTAAAACAACTTTTGGAATATTAAAAATTGTAGATCATTATGTAACTAAGAATAGTAAATATTGCAATTTCTCAAGTGCAATTTTTAGTTCTAGTAAGTAGTTCACCACTTGGGTAGTCACCAAAATCTTAAATATATGAAAATATATTTTGACACCTTGACTTAATACTGTACTGTAGTAGGTAGTACAAGTGACTAAGTGACTACTATGACCTTTATCATAACAAAATTTTTGTTTAATAATTTGTAATTTTTTAATTTTTGGATCAACTACTACACCCATGATGTGGGACTTTTAATTTGTACTGTGGTTGTAGTAAGTAGTACAGGTGACTAGTTAACTACTACAACCTTTGTCTTATCAAAATTTGCGTTTCACGATTTTTGTTAATTTTTATAAAACTTTGATTCATTACTGTACCTTTGCTGGGGGACTTTTAATTTGTTCTGTGGTTGTAGTAACTAGCACAGGTGACTAGTTAACTACTACAACCTTTGTCTTATCAAAATTTGCGTTTCACGATTTTTGTTAATTTTTATAAAACTTTGACTCATTACTGTACCCTTGCTGGGCGACTTTTAATTTGAAACCTGGTTGTAGTAACTAGCACAGGTAACTAGTTAACTACTACAACCATTGTGTTATCAAAATTTGCGTTTCACGATTTTTGTTAATTTTTTAAAACATTTGATTCATTACTGCACCTATGCTGTAAAACTTTTAATTTGTTCTGTGGTTGTAGTAACTAGCACAGGTGACTAGTTAACTACTACAACCTTTGTCTTATCAAAATTTGCGTTTCACGATTTTTGTTAATTTTTATAAAACTTTGACTCATTACTGTACCCTTGCTGGGCGACTTTTAATTTGAAACCTGGTTGTAGTAACTAGCACAGGTAACTAGTTAACTACTACAACCATTGTGTTATCAAAATTTGCGTTTCACGATTTTTGTTAATTTTTATAAAACTTTGATTCATTACTGTACACTTGCTGAGGGACTTTTAATTTGAAACGTGGTTGTAGTAAGTAGTGCAGGTCACTAGTTAACTACTACAACCTTTGTCTTATAAAAATTTGCGTTTTACGATTTTTGTTAATTTTTATAAAACTTTGACTCATTACTGTACCTTTGCTGGGGGACTTTTAATTTGAAACGTGGTTGTAGTAAGTAGTGCAGGTCACTAGTTAACTACTACAACCTTTGTCTTATAAAAATTTGCGTTTTACGATTTTTGTTAATTTTTATAAAACTTTGACTCATTACTGTACCTTTGCTGGGGGACTTTTAATTTGAAACGTGGTTGTAGTAAGTAGTGCAGGTGACTAGTTAACTACTACAACCTTTGTCTTATCAAAATTTGCGTTTTACGATTTTTGTTAATTTTTTTAAACATTTGATTCATTACTGCACCTATGCTGTAAAACTTTTAATTTGTTCTGTGGTTGTAGTAACTAGCACAGGTGACTAGTTAACTACTACAACCTTTGTCTTATCAAAATTTGTGTTTCACGATTTTTGTTAATTTTTTTTACATTTTTAAATCGTTACTGTACTCATGCTGTGGGACTTATAATTTTTTTATGTGGTTGTAGTAACTAGTACAGGTGACTAGTTAACTACTACAATCCTCATCATATCAAAATGTTTTAATATTTTGATTCATTACTGTACCTATACTGTGGAGCTTTTAACTTGTATTGTGGTTGTACTAACTAGTACATGGGACTAGTTAACTACTACAACCTTTGTCTTTTTGAAATGTGTGTTTCTTGATTTTTGTTAATTTTTTAAAAACTTTTGTAATGCACCCAAACTGGGGGACTTTTAATTATTATTGTGGTTTTATTAACTAGTACAGGAGACTAGTTAAGTATTTCAACCTCAAAATGTGCGTTTCTCGCTGTTTACTGTAAGCATACTGTAGGATTTAATACAGGTGTATTAGATGGTACACGCCACTGGGTAATTACTAGACCTCGGAACTTTATAGACGCTCCCTTAGCACTTCCTTAGCATTTCAGCGCGGATGCACCTCACATTTACCAAATAACGTTAAATAAAAATTAACAGAAAAACCTTTTTAAACAAAATTAATTGTAGTTTGTTCCTTGTTTACTGAGGTATCAGTTCGTGCAATTTAATTAATTTTTGGATGTTTATTAGCCGAGAACGAGCCGAAAGAAAGTCGAATGTCAGGCGAATGTCCAATATAAAACTAACTTTACCACGGTCTGATGTATCATTTTTAAATACAGGCCTTTTATATTGTAATATTTCTATTATTTTGGATCTAGACTGTTATTAAAAGGAATTTTCTAGTTTCCACACAACAATTGCACTTCATAATGATAGTACACCATCTGTAGTTTACACTCAGTTAATATCAAGCAATTCTGATGTGTCAGGACATTCGAGTTTCTTTCGGCTCGTTCTCGGCTAATAAACATCCAAAATGAGTGAAACTGCATTAACTGATTCTGCAGTAAACAAGGAACAAACTACAATCAAATATGTTTAAAACGTTTTTTCTGTACATTTTTATTTTCTGTTATTTTGTAAGTGTGAGGTTTATTTTAGAGCTGGGCGGTTCCTGAATCACTCGGGTTAATGATTCGAATCTTTGTACTGAATCAGGAATCACGAGTCGGAATCTCAATGAACCCGGATCATATCTGGCTGGCTGCTGTTAAGTACACAAGATGAGTGAGCAGATTTACTGGAAACACCGCTGACGCACTGCGGTCCAGCCAGCCTCCACCAACCTCCACCCTCCGAAATGCTCAATAAAATCAGCCCCCCACGTTGTTTATATATCAGTTAATATATATATATATATATTATATATATACACTATTATATACATTATATATATATATATATATATATATATATATATATATATATATATATATATATATATATATATATATATATATATATATATATAATGTATATAATAGTGTATATATATAATATTAAGTGTTATATATATAATATTGAGTATATATATATATATATATATATATATATATATATATATATATATATATATATATATATAATTTCTAATATATACACTAAGCATCAGTGTACAGACCTGTTCCAGGTTTTAAACACACTCTTGGTCCTCTTAAACAGAAACCCCTCCATCAGGAAACCCCGTGACCGGGGTTGCCCCCGGAGGACGCCCGGGGAGGCGCCCCGCAAGACAGCACATGCAGAAACCTCTGTCTCAGAGAAGCAGCCATCGTAAATGAGGAGAAAATCTAAATGCTGCTCCTGAAGAGCACAGGTCCACATTGTGATGTCACAGCGTTCCGAGGGAGCAGAGTGAATTTACCTTTACCATATATGGGCATGACTGGATTCATGTGACTGCACATATACTGACTTGATTTCCACTGTGGGACGGCTTCTGGAGGGTTCTGGGTTCGATTCCCGGGTGGAATTTGCATGTTCTCCCCATGTCCTGGGGGTAACAGGGTACCCTAGGTATAAGTGTGTGTGTGTGTGTGTGTGTGTGACACACTCTGGTACTGACACACCCCCATACCATGAAACACCTTGGTACTGACACACCCTGGTACTGGTACTGACACACCCCCATACCATGACACACCCTGGTACTGGTACTGACACACCCCCATACCATGACACACCCTGGTACTGACACACCCCCATACCATGACACACCCTGGTACTGACACACCTCATACGATGACAATCCCTGGTACTGACACACCCCCATACCATGACACACCCTGGTACTGGTACTGACACACTCCCATACCATGTCACACCCTGGAACTGACACACCCCCATACCATGACACACCCTGGTACTGACACACCTCATACGATGACAATCCCTGGTACTGACACACCCCCATACCATGACACACCCTGGTACTGGTACTGACACACCCCCATACCATGACACACCCAGGTACTGGTACTGACACACCCCATACCATGACACACCCTGGTACTGACACACCCCATACCAAGACACACCCTGGTACTGGTACTGAAACACCCCCATACCATGACACACCCTGGTACTGACACACCCCTATACCATGACACACCCTGGTACTGACACACCTCATACCATGACACACCCTGGTACTGACACACCCCCATACCATGACACACTCTGGTACTGGTACTGACACACCCCCATACCATGACACACCCTGGTACTGGTACTGACACACCCCATACCATGACACACCCTGGTACTGACACCCCCCATACCATTACACACCCTGGTACTGGTACTGACACACCCCCATACCATGACACACCCTGGTACTGGTACTGACACACCCCCATACCATGACACTCTCTGGTACTGACACACCCCCATACAATGACACACCCTGGTACTGGTACTCACACACCCCATACCATGACACACCCTGGTACTGACACACCCCATACCATGACACACCCTGGTACTGACACACCCCATACCATGACACACCCTGGTACTGGTACTGACACACCCCCATACCATGACACACCCTGGTACTGGTACTGACACACCCCCATACCATGACACTCCCTGGTACTGACACACCACTATACCATGACACTCCCTGGTACTGGTACTGACACACCCCATACCATGACACACCCTGGTACTTGTACTGACACACCCTCATACCATGACACACCCTGATACTGACGCACCCACATACCATGACACACCCTGGTACTTACACACCCCCATACCATGACACACCCTGGTACTGGTACTGACACACCCCATACCATGACACACCCTGGTACTGACACACCCCATACCATGACACACCCTAATACTGACGCACCCACATACAATGACACACCCTGGTACTTGTACTGACACACCCTCATACCATGACACACCCTGGTACTAGTACTGACACACCCCCATACCATGACACGTACTGGTACTGACACACCCCCATACCATGACACATCCTGGTACTAGTACTGACACACCCCAACCATGACACACCCTGGTACTGGTACTGACACACCCTCATACCATAACACACCCTGGTACTGGTACTGACACACCCCTATACCATGACACACCCTGGTACTGGTACGGACACACCCTCATACCATAACACACTGGTACTAGTACTGACACACCCCCATACCATGACACACCCTGGTACTGGTACTGACACAACCCATACCATGACACACCCTGGTACTGACACACCCCCATACCATGACACACCCTGGTACTGGTACTGACACACCCTCATACCATAACACACCCTGGTACTGGTACTGACACACCCCTATACCATGACACACCCTGGTACTGGTACGGACACACCCTCATACCATAACACACTGGTACTAGTACTGACACACCCCCATACCATGACACACCCTGGTACTGGTACTGACACACCCCATACCATGACACACCCTGGTACTGACACACCCCCATACCATGACACATCCTGGTACTAGTACTGACACACCCCAACCATGACACACCCTGGTACTGGTACTGACACACCCTAATACCATAACACACCCTGGTACTGGTACTGACTTACCCCCATACCATGACACACCCTGGTACTGGTACTGACACACCCCCATACCATGACACACCCTGGTACTGACACACCCCCATACCATGACACACCCTGGTACTGACACACCCCCATACCATGACATTCTGGTACTGGTACTCACACACCCCATACCATGACACTCCCTGGTAATGGTACTGACACACCCCCATACCATGACACACCCTGGTACTGGTTCTAATAGTAATGGAGAGAGAAATTTTGACTGTATTAGAGCAGCTGCTACAACAACATAATGAAAAGCTCGGCCTACTCAGGTCCATCACACATGCTCTTGGAAAAAATGATCCAAAACAAATTGAGGATTTCACTACTCCACTTGCCAACGAATCTCAGTTCAGACACTTTGACATGAACCTCTAGACTAGTACGTGCTTTCTACGTTAAACTGTTTTTTATGTGTTATGTATGTACTTTGTTATAGTCCCTTTAAAAGATGCACTTTGACAAGTTACTTAACCCTGGTGTGTTCTTAAGTGGCCCTCTACTATGTTTAAGAGCAGAGAAAAACCCCTAAATGATTTTTTTTTTAAACCTTAAAACTTCTTGACTTTTAATAGTGAGCGCAACATTAGAAAATCTTAGAACCTCATCACATTCATGCATGTGTCTTTCTTTTACAGATTGAGTGTTTTGGTTTTTGTGGAGGTACGACTGGAAAGGAAACTGTA
This sequence comes from Trichomycterus rosablanca, assembly GCF_030014385.1. Taxonomy (NCBI): domain Eukaryota; kingdom Metazoa; phylum Chordata; class Actinopteri; order Siluriformes; family Trichomycteridae; genus Trichomycterus; species Trichomycterus rosablanca. The sequence goes on along the minus strand of NC_086001.1, from coordinate 19,674,659 downwards.
ACAAACGACCTGGTAAATCATCAAGTTTTTTAAATTAATATTTAAACTGAATTATTTCATTAAGTCTCCTCTCCTACAGCCGAGACGAACTTGAGACCAACAGTAAAGCTCTCCATCGTTTCCATGTGGCAGGTCCATAACTGAAGGGCTGTCAGTGTAGAATCAGGTATGTGGGTATAGGCCCTGCCCTTGGACACAGGCCGCTTAGCTCAGTTGGTTAGAGCGTGGTGCTAATAACGCCAAAGTCGTGGTTTTGATCCCCGTACGGGCCACACCTGCTTTTGGACTTAAACTAACAAACAAGTGAGCCTTCTCTAACTAGGAGGTCCTATTGACCTGGGCTTCAAATGTTGTCTCTGAAAAGTGTGAGATCATTTTAATGTCCCTCTCATTCAAGTCAGAAACATGTCATTATTTCAATTTGCCAAACTTAACTGCCCTTCTGTAAAAGCTTGCAAGTCATGTGACCCATGTGTACAATCCAATGAAACATCTGTGCGTGTGTTTCTGTGGCGCAATTGGTTAGCGCCTTCGGCTGTTAACCAAAAGGTTGGTGGTTCGAGCCCACCCACGGACGAGCGCCTTCTATTGCACAACCTGCCTGTTAATAAAATGGATATGAGACTCAACAACAATGTGTAGTCCCACAGAATAGTGGAAATAAGTAACTGAAAACATCCAGTAAACAACAGTCCTACAAGCACAAATATCCACCTGATAATCACCGGGGACCGGCTGTAAAAAGTGGAAGAACGTCCTTTTGGTTTCTGTAGATGTTAAAAGAAGTCACTCGCCCAACGTGGGGCTCGAACCCACGACCCTGAGATTAAGAGTCTCATGCTCTACCGACTGAGCTAGCCGGGCTTAAGCAGCAGGTCAGAACAGACAGCTCATGGATCAGACCATCAGAGAGATGTAGGTTTAATTTACTAACATCACGACTAGATTAAGAACTAATTCACAGTTTACAAACAAACACAATTCAGAATAAGTAACAGAAACAGACACAGACTTACTGTCACTGTATTGTATTATATTATAGTGTTAAATTGTAGCCTATTTTAATGAGATTATGCTTTAATGCTGTATTTTCTTAAATTTATTTAATCCAGCACAATGGTTAAACTGCACAACCCAACAAGTTAAAATAACCCATCATGTGTTCTGTCCAATATTTACACAGTGCTGGGTTTCCAAATAACACATTTTCACCTGCATTTGGCCTTTTCTTTCCTGTGTACCATAAAGAAGTCGCCATTGCAGGTCTACAACATGTTACAAAAACACTTGGGACACTTTATTTTTGCTTTCTTAATCTTGCCGGTGTCACGTTGTATTGAAAGTAAAATAAATAAATTAATTAATAATTAAAATCCTAAAATTTAAAAGCAAGTGTTTAGGTTCATTCATCATCTTAACACATATTACAAACTAATCAAGCTCATCAAATTTCAGACATTGTTCACGTAAACAAAAATCTCTATAGACGGTGCTGTTTATGGTTTTACATTTAAAAACATGAACAGTTAAAAAATAACAACAAACACAACAACAACAATTTAATAATAATGTCACAAATCTGTACCCAAGCAACAAGCTGTAATTTATCTAGCACCACTAGATGGGAACGATCTCTGTACAACATTTTGAACTTCACTTTAAAAGTCAGTTCAGTGTGTTTTACTGTAGTAAGAATAGCTCCACATGTTGGTATTTAAGCTGGATGGATAGATGGAAGTTAACATGTAATCTAAGGTGACTCTTAAGTTTATTCGCTGCTGTTGGCTTATAAAGTTTTACTGAACAAACTGGCTCGTATTTTGGCACTGATATACCTTCCTGAATGGTGATCTGCTTGGTCTACACAACTAGCACAAGTAATCGTGGTCTACACCCCACAAGCGCTCTGTTGTACTTGCACATGCGCTGAACGCTACCATCCTGATACTGCTAAAGTTTCTAAACCTCTAAAGCTGAGTTAAGTTTAGGACCCAGTTGGCCTGTAGATGGCGCTGTAAACAATGATTTGCCTTTTGGTGTTACAATTCGGCATAGAGCAGTCATATGTGGAACACTATTCCATACCTGTCAAGTTTTGGATTAAAAAATAAAGGAAATTTTCCGCCGCGTGCTTCGAGCCGTCCCACCAGCCCAACCGAGGTTCAGTATCCCTTACATTTTAAGACACGTTTACAAGAAATCTAAAATAACCACCTGTGAACCACTTACAAACTACAATTAGATGATCAGAATCTGATAGGTCTAGATAGGCCTATACATTTCTCTAATTATTTACATGCAGTCTTTACTTTTTTTGGCAGGAATGCCCTCTCTCTCCTTGCATCCATCCATCTCTCCCTGTTCCAGGTTTGTTCCCGCTGTCCGCACTAACCTCGCGAGAACTGCCACTTGCAGCAGCCTGGGTGGCAGTTCTCTAGTGACTGGGTGGCAGTCTCTAGTGACATTTCAGTTTGGAGAGGCACAGGAATGTTTTTTAAAGTTATAATATAATACGGGAAATTTACGGGAAAATACTAATAAAAGTCCAGAGTGCTAACCATTACACCATGGAACCACACAGTGAGGTCTTACTTAAGCCCAAATGTTAATAATTAGTCATTTAAGAGCAAGTTGGCTGTTAGATGTCGCTGTAAACAATGATTTGCGATTATATTTTGGGATGGAGCAGTCACATGTGGAACACTATAACACTACTAGTGCTATTATAATATTCAGGCTGGATAAATGGATGGAAATTAACACGTCATTAAAGATGACTCTAAACTAGCACAAGCAGTTGTGATGCTGTTGTACTGCACATGCGCTGAATGCTACCATCCTGAAACTGCTAATATTTCTTAATCTTCGACCTCACACCGGGCCCCAAATAAAAGCAGTAAGGTCCCATTGAGATTTGAACTTGGATCACTGGATTCAGAGTCCAGAGTGCTAACCTTTACACCATGGAACCCTGACACCATAAAAAATAAACGTAATGATTCGCCATTTGCTAAGTAAATAAAGCAAAAATACACAACTTCAGACTTTAATTTTACATCTCAAGTGATTTAAACTTACGTGATTGATATAATTGACTGAAATCAATTGACAAAACTGAGGTCATTTAGAAGTTTTAAGCACTAAATAAAAGTAATTTTAGTTAAACATTGCCACCCAAGTATCAAAATCACAACAAAACGTTCCACTGTTGGAAAATTGCATTAAGTTCAGGACACAGTTGGCCCGTCCCTCCATGTCGCTCAGAAGCAGATGATTTGATGTTTGTGCACCTGTTCAGGAGATCACAAGTCACTAATGATCACACAGAAGTCACTTGATTTTAATACTGTTTGGTTTTTTAAATGAGATCCAACAAGCTCATGGTAAGATGTCCAAATAATTTTTGCCACATAGTGTATCATTACCATTGCTAAGGAGTTAATGTGTGTCTACATCACTTCATCTATCTATACGTGTCTAACATATGTATCTATTCTGTTAATATTCATAAGCATGCAAACACACATACACACACACACACACATGCTTCCACATTTACATGTTTTTGCTGTATGTGTTATATAGATAATATTTAGGTGATTTGAATGCTCATTGCTGAGTACTATCAACTTAGTGAATCAACTCTTTCGAGTCTATTCTTGTCGTTCGACTTAAAGAACCGGATTAAAGAATCGACTCAATTGATTCATTTGAACGCACAGACTCACTCGCTCTCCCGCTGTGCGCTTCTCAAACTGAACCATGGCTGGATTACTGACCGGGCCAGTGGGGCCAGCGCCCAGGGGCCCTTGAGGTCAGGGGGCCCCGGGGGGGGCCCTGGCCCAAAACATTTTGCGATGCCTATCAACATTTATGATACAATATATTTTTATTTCCGAGGGCCCTCTATTTTAAGGATCCTCTGACTATTAGGGACTTTGACCCCAGGGCCTCTTGGGGGCCCTAGACATGCTTTTGGGGCCCCTAGCCATGCTTTTGGGGCCCCTAGCCATGCTTTTGGGCCCTAGCCATGCTTTTGCGGGCCCTAGCCATGCTTTTGGGCCCTAGCCATTTTGGGCCCCTTATGAAAATGGATGAGGCGCTGTGGCACTGCTCTGACTTTGACTTCTGGCTATTAGGGGTCCTAGGAAAGAGGGGGGAATTTTTTTAGAGGGCCCTGGTTATGAGAGCCCCTACCAGGGGGCCCTAGAGAAGAGCAGGGCATACCATTAGAGGGCCCTTGATCATGAGGGCCCCTGCTATGGGGCCCTTGACTTCCATAGAAGTCGTTTACCATGGCTCCTTGACTTTCTAGGGACCTACAAATTGCCAGGCAAGCTACCATATTTCATAACAGACGTTTTGTTGCAAATATGCGATTCAGGCCCTTACTTAATGTTTCTGAATTTGTATTGTTTCAAAATTATTATGTTCAATTTCTCTTAAGCGCAGAGACACAAATTAATTTAGCAATTTAGCAATTATTTAAATTTAAGACAAGCAATTTGTCTGATGAATGCTATCTTTGACACCGATTAAATTGAGTGAATTTGGCCAAGGGTGTGATTTCACTTATGTGAAAACAACAAGCCATTTGACTAGTTTATGTTTCCCCTTTAATAAACAACAGTAAAGAGACCAGTGGTCACTCTAGCTCTAAAGGAATGCATGAAAGGAAAAGTGGCCTTTTCATACAACAGAACGGCAAGCTAATTTTACTCAGTAGCACAATTTTGGTTTGGTGACAGATGATGAAACAGCAAGTGGTTTTGTTGTAGTAGCTGTGGCTGCGTATGCGTGTAACCCTGATATTTTGTTTGAGGATTATTTATTGGAAAACATATTTTATTCAGCTTGTTATTCAATGACTATTCAATGACAGTTTGACATGACTTGACATGTTTCAAGGCAGTGTGAAGGGGTCTCGACAATAATTAAACTTGATTTAATATCATTAACACAGCATTTTTAATATACTCAAAACCTTCCCCGTCTCCCTCTCCATGCCTCTCTCTCTCACACACACACACACACACACACACACACACACACACACACACACACACACACACAAAAAACAGCATGTTTTGTAGTAGATAGTGGCTGCCCCTCCCCCACTCTCTCACTCAGTGGTGAAAAATTGTTACATTGCCCTAAATTCCCACGGGGGCTGAGCCAATCAGGTGTTGCGAGAACTTCCAAGTGAATATGCAAGATCTATGTAAAACCCCCTGCCAGTATCAAAACTCCTCACATTCAGACAGTTCAGCTTGCGAACTTGCTCTGTGCTTTTACTACAACTTTTACCTTGCTATTACCAGATCAGCAACCAACAGCCTTTTTAAAGGCTTATTGCCCTTTATACTGCATTATATTATTTTATAATATATATAAATATTTTTATATTATATTATACTATACTATATTGCATATATTCTGTTACATTCTTTTCATAGTCTTTTCGAAGGCTTATATATTATATTATATTACATGATATAATATTATATTACTATATATAATATATTAAACTTTGGAAGGTTCACAGCCTTTTTCAAGGCTAGTGTAACGTTGCTAACTAGCAACTCACAGCTTTTTTAAAAGCTTATTGTTATTTGCATATTACATTATTGATAACAGTAGAAGTGTAAGCTTTATAATATTAGTACATACATACAATACATTTACAATAACAACAATTTATAGCTAAATAGTTATAGGTCAGCCTTTTTTTACAAGACAAGCTTCTATATTTGCATCTTAAGAAAAAAGAAAAGCAAAAAAGATTAAGGAAGCAAATCAGGCAGATTTCCTGAAAAGCGTTCCTTTGATCTCAAACTTCTTTGAGAAACCGCTGGATATGAGTGAGACAAGTATTGCTAATTTTAGCAGTGATCAGAGTTCTAGCAATGAAGATGTGATCACCACTGGCTTAGTGTCACCTGTCAGTGACTACGTACCTTTGCAGACCCAGTCAGGTGCAGAGCAGGAATGCCAGCCCTGCCAGGCTACCACAGACCAGCAGCAGAAAGACCATGAAAGGAAAGTTCAACTCCTGGTGTGAAACGGTCAACAACCCTGCTTTATGGCCCAGTACCATTACCGACCAAGCCAAGTCGATTCTTGTTAGTAGAGGAGAAGCTGCATTTCAAAACAGAAGTGCTAAGTACCCAGCCTCAGTCAGGGATAGAGGCATTGGGGGTACCAGTAGGAGCTTTACAAATGCTCTACTCAATTGCTCTCTACCCAACGGGCAAACTGTGACTAGGCAGTGGCTACTTTACTCTCCTTCAACTGGCTGTGTGTATTGTTTTGCTTGCAAACTGTTTTCCAGTAAGCACAATACTTTTGTTCATGGATTTTCTGACTGGAAACATTCAGAGCGGATTGGTGAGCATGAGGGGAGTGTGGAGCATAGGGCTTGCATGCTAGCATTATATAATCGCTCCAGAGGCACAGCAACAATTGATCTTGATATTGTCAAACAAATTGATGCAGAAAGACAATACTGGCGGGAAGTTTTGAAAAGAGTTGTTGCAGTCATCCAGTTTTTGGGGGAGAAGGGACTTGCTTTCAGGGGAGATGATGAGCTATTAGGATCAGCCCACAATGGTAATTTTTTGGGCATCATAGAACTCTTAGCCAAATTTGACCCATTCCTAGCTGAGCACCTCCAAAGGTTTGAAGGTAAGGGAAAAGGTTCTGTGTCCTACTTATCATCGACAGTGTGTGAAGAATTTATCCATTTGATGGGACAGAGAACAAAGCAGGCAATTGTTAATGAGATCAAAGAATCAAAATACTTCTCTGTTATAGTTGACTCCACTCCAGACCTTGCTCATGTAGACCAACTTACTTTTATTTTCAGGTTTGTTAATAATGACGGACATGTAGTTGAGCATTTTCTAGCTTTTGAGCCTATTGAAAACCATAGTGGGGACAGTTTGGCAGAGTGTGTCGTTACTATGGTGGAGAATCTGGGCCTAGACTTATCCAACTGTAGGGGCCATATGATAATGCAAGTAACATGTCGGGAAAGTACAATGGAGTCCAAGCTCATCTTAAACAAAGAAACCCTTTGATTTGTTATGTCCCCTGTGCAGCACATTCACTGAATTTAGTTGGTGTCAATGCTGTTGACAGTAGCCCAGAAGCTGGACGTTTTTTTGACTTTGTACAGGCAATGTACACATTTTGTGCTTCATCTACACACAGGTGGGGAAAGGTTTTCCGTGATACTGATATCAAACTCACACTGAAATCACTGTCAGGTACTCGATGGAGCGCACGAGCTGAGTCAACTAAGGCTCTTTGGAAATATTATGCACAACTGAGAGAGGCATTGAATGATATGTCTAAAGATATGGAGGAGAAATGTGTAACTCGAAGTGAAGCCTCTGCACTCTGTGACAAATTGGACACGTTGGAGATGGCCTTCATGGCATACTTCTGGGACACAATACTACAGAGGTTCCAAGCCACAAGCCTGCAGCTGCAGAAGCATGATATTGACATATGTACAGCTACACAACTTCTCTTGTCTTTACGAGACTTTGTGGTAGCACAGAGAGATAACTTTGAGGTGTTTGAAGGGGCAGCTTTAAATGTCACCACTGCTGTCTCCCAAGAGTACAGGCATGACCTCCAGCGTACAAAGAAGCGCAAAATTATGTCTGATGATAGTGCAGAGCCAGGTGTAGCATTTAACGGAAAGGACAAGTTTCGGATCGAAACTTTCAATGTTGTCATTGACAAACTTGTGTCCTGTCTCAACCACCGTTTGAATGCATACACACACTTAACTGAGCTATTTGATGTTCTTTTCATGCCTGACAATATGTCCAACAGTGAGCTCACTTTAAAGGCTAACTCACTCGCTGCAGCATATCCTTCAGATCTGAACATGAGCCTGGCAGATGAATTGATACAATACAAATCATTCATAACAGAAAAAGAAAAATGTCCTAGTAAAATGCTCAAAACCATGATAAATTTAAATTTACAGTCAACCTTTCCAAATGTCTACATAGCACTTAGACTTTTTTTGACTGTGCCTATCACAAATTGTGAAGGGGAGCGTTCATTCTCCAAACTGGCTCGTATTAAGAATGAACTCAGGATTAGGATGCGCCAAAACCGCCTGAACTCACTGTCACTTCTGGCCATTGAATCAGATTTGGTCAGACAGCTTAATTTTGATGAATTAGTGGATGACTTTGCAAGAAAGAAGAGTAGAAAGAAACTTATATAAAATAGATTCTTGTGTTAGGGTTAGTTATTGACAGGTTGTTTAATGTATTAATTTATTTATGTTTTTGGAGGGGGGGGGGGGGGGGGGGGGGATCCTGGGCAACTCTTTGCCCAGGTGCCCAGACTATCCTTAATCCGTCCTTGTTGATAACAGTGTTTTTACCTAAATAAAACCAGGTTCCACCAAATTTTGAACTCGGATCACTGGATTCAAAGCCCAGAGTGCTAACCATTACACCATGGAACCACAAAGTGAGGTCTTACTTAAGCCCAAAAGTGAATAATTAGTAATTTAAGAGCAAGTTGGCTGTTAGATGGCGCTGTAAACAATGATTAGCGATTATATTTTGGGATGGAGCAGTCACATGTGGAACACTATAACACTACTAGTGGTATTATGATATTCAAGCTGGATGAATGGATGGAAATTAACACGTAATTTAAGGTGACTCTAAACTAGCACAAGCAATTGCGATGCTCTGTTGTACTGCACATGCGCTGAATGCTACCATCCTGAAACTGCTAATGTTTCTCAATCTTGGACCTCACAAATAAAAGCAGTAAAGTCCCACCAAGATTTGAACTCGGATCACTGGATTAAAGAGTGCTAACCATTACACCATGGAACTCTGAAACTATAAGAACTAAACGTAATGATTCACCATTTGCTAAGTAAATAAAGCAAAAATACACAACTTCAGACTTTACTTTTACATCTCAAGTGATCTAAACTTACGTAATTGATATAATTGACTGAAATCAATTGACAAAACTGAGGTAATTTAGAAGTTTTAAACACTAAATAAAAGTAATTTTAGTTAAACATTGCCACCCAAGTACCAAAATAACAACAAAACGTTCCACTGTTGGAAAACTGCATTAAGTTCAGGACGCAGTTGGCCCGTCCCTCCATGTCGCTCTGAAGCAGATGATTTGATGTATGTGCACCTGTTCAGGAGATCACAAGTCACTAATGATCACACAGAAGTCACTTGATTTTAATACTGTTTGTTTTTTAAATGAGATCCAACAAGCTCATGGTAAGATGTCCAAATAATTTTTGCCACATAGTGTATCATTACTATTGCTAAGGAGTTAATATGTGTGTCTACATCACTTCATGTATCTATACGTGTCTAACATACAGTGCCTTGCAAAAGTATTCAGCCCCCTTGAACTTTTCAACCTTTTGCCACATTTCAGGCTTCAAACATAACGATATGAAATTGTAATTTTTTGTGAAGAATCAATAACAAGTGCGACACAATTGTGAAGTGGAACGAAATTTATTGGATATTTTAAACTTTTTTTAGAAATAAAAACCTGAAAAGTGGGGCGTGCAATATTATTCAGCCCCTTTACTTTCAGTGCAGCAAACTCACTCCAGAAGTTCAGTGAGGATCTCTGAATGATCCAATGTTGACCTAAATGACTGTTGGTGATAAATAGAATCCACCTGTGTGTAATCAAGTCTCCGTATAAATGCACCTGCTCTGTGATAGTCTCAGAGTTCTGTTTAAAGCGCAGAGAGCATCATGAAGACCAAGAAACACACCAGGCAGGTCCGAGATACTGTTGTGGAGAAGTTTAAAGCCGAATTTGGATACAAAAAGATTTCCCAAGCTTTAAACATCTCAAGGAGCACTGTGCAAGCGATCATATTGAAATAGAAGGAGTATCAGACCACTGCAAATCTACCAAGACCCGGCCGTCCCTCTAAACTTTCAGCTCAAACAAGGAGAAGACTGATCAGAGATGCAGCCAAGAGGCCCATGATCACTCTGAATGAACTGCAGAGATCTACAGCTGAGGTGGGAGAATCTGTCCATAGGACAACAATCAGTCGTACACTGCACAAATCTGGCCTTTATGGAAGAGTGGCAAGAAGAAAGCCATTTCTCAAAGATATCTATAAAAAGTCACCTGGGAGACACACCAAACATGTGGAAGAAGGTGCTCTGGTCAGATGAAACCAAAATCGAACTTTTTGGCCACAATGCAAAACGTTATGTTTGGCATAAAAGCAACACAGCTCATCACCCTGAACACACCATCCCCACTGTCAAACATGGTGGTGGCAGCATCATGGTTTGGGCCTGCTTTTCTTCAGCAGGGACAGGGAAGATGGTTAAAATTGATGGGAAGATGGATGGAGCCAAATACAGGACCATTCTGGAAGAAAACCTGTTGCAGTCTGCAAAAGACCTGAGACTGGGACGGTGATTTATCTTCCAACAAGACAATGATCCAAAACATAAAGCAAAATCTACAATGGAATGGTTCACAAATAAACGTATCCAGGTGTTAGAATGGCCAAGTCAAAGTCCAGACCTGAATCCCATCGAGAATCTGTGGAAAGAGCTGAAAACTGCTGTTCACAAACGCTCTCCATCCAACCTCATTGAGCTCGAACTGTTTTGCAAGGAAGAATGGGCAAAAATTTCAGTATCTCGATGTGCAAAACTAATAGAGACATACCCCAAGCGACTTGCAGCTGTAATCGCAGCAAAAGGTGGCACTACAAAGTATTAACGCAAGGGGGCTGAATAATATTGCACGCCCCACTTTTCAGTTTTTTATTTCTAAAAAAAGTTTAAAATATCCAATAAATTTCGTTCCACTTCACGATTGTGTCCCACTTGTTGTTGATTCTTCACAAAAAATTACAATTTCATATCGTTATGTTTAAAGCCTGAAATGTGGCAAAAGGTTGAAAAGTTCAAGGGGGCTGAATACTTTTGCAAGGCACTGTACATATCAATTCTGTTAGTATTCATAAGCATGCACACACACACACACACATACACAATACACACACATGCTTCCACATTCACATGTTTTTGCTGTATGTGTTATGTAGATAATATTTAGGTGATTTGATGTATTTTTGACATTTTATTATTATTTAAGTGAAGCTTTTTACAAGTTTAGGGGTTTTGTGTTTTGCTTCACTGTATGAATGGTGCATCATTAAACTGTTATACATTATTTATTCTATTTTGTATTAGATGAGATGGTTTGTCTCTGTATTGACCTGCGATTAATTTTTAAATGACAGCTAACGATAGTGATCCGACTCTTTTAAGTATTTTGTATAACATATAAAATGTTGACTTCATCAAAAAGAATCGACTCCTTCAGCTTCTAATGGCTCATTGCTGAGTACTATCAACTTAGTGAATCGACTCAAACTGAACTGCGTCTTAATGCACATAAGGAAGAAATCTATGTAGAGATCTCAAATAACATGAACTTGAAGGTATGAACTTACATTGTAGAAAAGAAGAACAAGCCAGTAGCAGCAGTGTGCACATTAAACCATTTACAGAAGGGCAATTAAGTTTGGCAAAGTCAAATAATGGCATGTTTCTGACCTGAATGAGAGGGGCATTAAAAAGATCTCACACTTGTCAGAGACAACGTTTGAAGTCCAGGTCAATAGGACCTGCTAGTTAGAATAGGATCACTTGTTTGTTAGTTTATGTCCAAAAGTAAACTATATATTTCTTAAAGTTCTTGACTGAGCTAAATGCTGCCAACCAGTGACTGGAGCAGATACGACTCAGGTCCTGCACACAGTAAGTAGTGCTGATACACAGTACCAGTCTGCACACCAGAGGGGCTCCAAACCTCAAGTTTTCACTCATTAAATCATGTTTGTGAACTTTGTGGAATGATTGTAGGATTTGTACGTGTTGAGCTACTGTTAATATTTTTCCCCAATTGAACTAAACCTGAATTGATGTTTTAACTGTTCATTAAGACTTCACTAAGAGTTATTGCCATCAAGCAAAGCATATGTAAAGCATATTTCTATATGAGATAATATACACTAAGGTTTAATCGTCTGATCATCAGACATGGTTGTGCAATAAAAGGCACTCGTCCCTGGGTGGGCTCGAACCACCAACCTTCCAATTAACAGCCGAACACGCTAACCGATTGCGCCACAGAGACACATGCACAGTTGTCAGGGTCACATGACTTGCTTAAGTCAGGCTAATAAACAGTATAATACTGTAACAGGCATGGTGGCTAACACCATAGAGTTACATTTGGTCAGTTCCCATGGTCTCCCTTAGGCAGCAATAGAGAGGGAATTACCCATGTTTTCTTTTGTGAAAAGAAGTAGACACAGCATTTTCCTGATGGAAGCAAAAGCGGTTTGCTACTTGGTGTGCTGCTTTGCATTTTTTATCTTTTTGAAGATTTAAAGACTCCTTTCCTAGGAAACTTTGATGTTTTATGCCTAGATGTAAGTACAGTAATCCCTCCTCGATCGCGGGGGTTGCGTTCCAGAACCCTCCGCGAAAGGTGAAAATCCGCGAAGTAAAAACCATGTGTTTATATGGTTATTTTTATAACCCGATTCCATCGGGTTTAGCATTTAGCATCTTGTCATTAAAACCAATGGATTGAGGTAGCACAGCATGCTAACATCAATATAACATCTCCCTTCATGTAATGATAACGGTTACATTTCCTGACAAGCCCGAACTTGCAAATAAAAACACTCGGTACAAGTTTATACAAGTTAAAAATCAGTAATATTTTATTTACGTTTGAAAAGAACTCCATTCGTTTGTCCGCACAGTCAGCCATGTTTATTTTTCTGTGAGAGAAGAGCGTCCGACCCGCAATGAATTCTGGGATTGCCTTGATCACTAAGGCATCGTCGGATGCTCACTCATTCTTGAGTGAAAATAACGTTGAAATGTTAAGAAGTGAGGATATTAAGGCATCTAGGATTTGGAACAGCCTCCTAATCGGGAGCGCGCACAGGATGACGTAAAATGCGTCTATGTAGAGAGCTCACTAGCTTTTCGAACACACCCCTTGTCTGCAGAAATCCACAAACCAGCGAAGAATCCGCAAATTATATTTAGACATGCTTGCAAATAAAATCCGCGATAGAGTGAAGCCGCAAAAGTCGAAGCGCGATATAGCGAGGGATTACTGTACTGCAAACTGCGTTTTGATTATCATTATTCTTGAGATAATTTCTCTTTTTGGAAATATTATGGAAAGTAGATGCTAATGCTATATGCTAATTTCCTTTGTATATTTACATTGCTAATGCATTAATATTACTACTTCTGTAGAAAAGGAGTTTGTTCGGGAATCAACTACACATTATTAACTGATGGATTTTGAAAAAGGACATTCAACTTTAATAAGGACTAACTAAGGGTATGGATAAGGACTGCATTATACGGAATAACTCTGATTCAGTTGAAGTGGACGTATAAGCTTTGAACCCTACAAAGTCTACTTTGGTCAACTTTTTTTGGATTTATTTTGCATCATCTTGGGAAGAAGATATTTGTAAATATTTGGTTTATGGTGGATATATGACTTTATCTTTACTGTCTTGTTTTGTTTTCAATGCATTATTACAGTTTTTGTTCAGCAAAAAAAGTTGACCAAAGTAGACTTTGTTTATATTTTGACAACATAAGGACATAACATGGTAAAATAATGTAAAAACATGGTGTTGTAGAAAAGCATTACGCACTTTAATCGGGAATGATTTGCACTTTACTTTTTTATGTTACTGTTATATTTGTTTCCTGTACAAAATTGTTTTTGTTTTTTTTAAAGTAATTTGTTTATTTGCACGTTGTAAAAATAAAATCTCTCTCTCTATACAGGCTCACTGTGGAGGCAAATTGGTGGTTAAGTGGGCGGGTCTAAACTGCTGTAGGCTGAATGAGCAGAGATAAACTGATGAAGGCTGAATGAATGTACCACAATACAGTATAGTTTAGATAGTTCACACATATAAGAACCCACAAAACCTCTTAGATGTGTATTAAGAAAGTCTGAACATAAATGACTAGACAGCGATGTCTGAAGTAGGACTGAGATCTCGGATCATTTAAATAACATGAAACTGCTGCATTTCTGGTGCAATAACAAACAAATTCAGTTTAGGAGCCGCTCATTTTTACAGATCTTCACTGAAAGTGTGCAGAATCTCAAATGGTTTTTGTGCTGCTGGTTAAATGGGGTTAGTGTAGAATTATGTACCAAGATCTAAACAGAGAATAGATGAACTGGCCGGTTAGCTCAGTTGGTTAGAGCGTGGTGCTAATAACGCCAAGGTCACGGGTTCGATCCCCGTATGGGCCACACCCTCTTTAATGATTAAAGGTAGCATGGTACCTGTATTCTTTCTTTATTTATACTTTCTTTATTTAATTTTCACTTATTGTTTTTATTTTGTTTAAAGCCAGAAGTGCACTGAAGGGAAGAAATTCCTTATTCTTTGTATTATTTTCTTGTATTGTTCGACTTGAAAAAAATAAGTTTGAAACTGTTTACAATATTTGTTGTGGTGTGTTAATGTTTCTGTATTGTGGTTTGTCAGCTCTCTAACCTCAGAAGATTGTTTTAATTAGCTTTAAGTTATATTTTTTTACATTCTTTATTTAAGAAAAAACGTAGAGAAGTGCACTGAAGGGAAGAAATTCCTTATTTTTTGTATTATTTTATTGTATTGTTCAACTTGAAAAACAGAATAAGTTTGAAACTGTTTACAGTATTTGTTGTGGTGTGTTAATTTTGTTGTATTGTGGTTTGTCAGCCCTCTAACTCAGGAGATTTTGTTTTAAGTTGTGTTGAGTGATATTTTTTTAAGCTTAAATATTAAAAAGTATCGGTATCGATATCGGCGATACTGGCCCTGCATTTACTTGGTATCGGATCGATACCAAAATTCCCGGTATCACCCACCTGTACTTTGAGAAGCTCACAGCGGGAGAGCGAGTGAGTCTGCGCGTTCAAATTAATCAAATGATTCTTTGAGTCGATTCTTTAATCTGGTTCTTTAAGTCGAAGGACAGGAATAGACTCGAAAGAGTCGATTCACTAAGTTGATAGTACTCAGCAATCCAAGCAGTTGGAAGCTGAAGGAGTCGCTTCCCTACATAGTAGATAGTATTTTAGATATGAATTTATGTTCCCTACATAGTGCACTAAATTGTATATCAGATAACAGATTTATGTTCCTTACATAGTGCACTACGTAGTGCACTAGATAGTGAATTAGACAATTGGTTTATTTTCCCTACACAGTTCACTAGATACTGTATTACATAATTAATTATGTTCCCTACACAGTGCGCTAGATTGTATATCAGATAACGGATTTAATACGCAGTCGTAGTAATAAAGTCTGTGTCTCCTTCATGTGTGTGTGTGTGTGTGTGTCGTTCTTGGCCGCTCGTTCAAGATTCCGGGAGATTTTATCTGACTTGTGGGAATCAGGGAGCTGCTATGTATATGCTGGAGACTCACGAAACTTTTTCTGTACTTTATTTTACAAAAAGCCAGAGTGTACAATGAGAGGGGGAATTATGTTTCTTATTATATAATTGTTTCTCAACAAAAACCCCAGACTTCATTAGTTTATTACATTAATAAAATTACTTTATATTCACCTATAAACTGTAGTGGGTTTTCACTGCACATGATGAACTAATAAACACAAAATCATTAATTAGTCAAAGCAAATTGATGATACATTCACCTCATAAATCATGATACACTGCTCTACCCTACATGAAAGTAAGTACAAAATATTGGTATCTGATCGATATCGGCGATACTGACCCTGTATTTACTTGGTATCGGATCGATATCCAATTTTGCAGTATCGCACACCACTGATACATACAGTGGCCCGCTGAGTCAAAACACGATAACATTTACAAAACAAACCTAAGCTGACAACACAACAACATTAGGGAAAAACGCGAATACAAAAAGAACAACACAACAACATTAAGGAAAAACACGAATACAAAAAGGACAACACAACGAAATTAAGGAAAAACACGAATACAAAAAGGACAACACAACGAAATTAAGGAAACACGAATACAAAAGGACAACACAACGAAATTAAGGAAACACGAATACAAAATGACAACACAACGAAATTAAGGAAACACGAATACAAAATGACAACACAACGAAATTAAGGAAACACGAATACAAAATGACAACACAACGAAATTAAGGAAACACGAATACAAAATGACAACACAACGAAATTAAGGAAACACAAATACAAAATGACAACACAACGAAATTAAGGAAACACAAATACAAAATGACAACACAACGAAATTAAGGAAACACAAATACAAAATGACAACACAACGAAATTAAGGAAACACAAATACAAAATGACAACACAACGAAATTAAGGAAACACGAATACAAAAAGGACAACACAACGAAATTAAGGAAAAACACGAATACAAAAAGGACAACACAACGAAATTAAGGAAACACGAATACAAAAGGACAACACAACGAAATTAAGGAAACACAAATACAAAAGGACAACACAACGAAATTAAGGAAACACAAATTCAAATCCTACAACGGAAATGCTCCCGGTCACTAGAGGGCACCTCTATAATTTTTTATCTGTATGAACATTGCAGCAAAGAAAGCAAGAAGCAGAGCAGCGTAGTGCAGAGAATCTGGATTCGGTTTAACTTTAATGTTCAGTGATATAATTCTTAATAAAATTGAGCTTTTTAGTGTCGGCGGTTTGATTGTATAGCACCTTTTTGTTTTTTAAACATCAGGCAGCAATTAGCTTGCCAAATGTTTTAATATAATTGCAAAATCAACTAACTTGAGCTTTAACCAGACTGTGCCACGCTTTTACAGTTTAACATGTTTTAATGTCATAAACCTTTTAACAGTATATTTACAATGTATTAGTTAGTAATCATTAAGCATTTTAAGCGTATGTATTCATGCCCATTAGTTTAATATTCAACATTCTTTTGACATTCGGCATTCTGGTTTAAATAAGTGCTTGAAAAAACACATAAGACTTATTTTATGAATTCTTACACATGAAAATAGGTAACATACTTAAAAAGCTATTTTATTTTAATTTTAAGATTACGTCTATTTACTTAAAAAAAAACTAATGGAAAAACTGAGTCGTGTTCATAACATTTTGTGCATTTTTTTCAGAAAAAGGAATCCATTAAAGTGTCATATAATTTGATGTATTAATGTCAAACACATTTTTATATACACATCGGTTTCTTTCACCTATTACAAACCTTGTACAAAGCATTACAAAAATTTATTTCTTTTATAAAAAAATAAATAAATACATCTAAATCTTGTATTATTTAACTAGATTAATGTCAAACCATTTTTAGACACAAATGGACACACCTGTAAAATATAATTATACAATTATTGATCTTAACTAGAAATTAAAATAAATTATTTAATAATGTAAAGAAGTTTGTAGGTGAGGGGTATGTACTGTATGTGTATATATAAAATAGTTTACATTAATAAATGTAATCATGTCAAATAATTCTATAATTTACAATGATCCTATATGAAATAAGGTAATATATCCGTTATTTGTCATGTATACATATACAGATGTACAGTACAATGAGCATACATTTTTTTATCTTAACTATACATTTAAAAGAAAATATAACTAAAAATGTAACTAAAAATGTTTGTAGTAAATGGGAAACATTGAGGTTTATACTAATAAATGAAATTACGAGACCTGCATAGATTAATTCATCTCCAAAATAAAATGATCAGATTTATTGATCTTTATTTAAAATTAATATAAAATAGTTTGTAGTAGGTGAGAAACATTAATGTGTTTGTATGAAAATGGTTTGAAATAAATGTATCAAAAGCTCAATTTTATTAAGAATTATATCACTGAACATTAAAGTTAAACCGAATCCAGATTCTCTGCACTACGCTGCTCTGCTTCTTGCTTTCTTTGCTGCAATGTTCATACAGATAAAAAATGATAGAGGTGCCCTCTAGTGACCGGGAGCATTTCCGTTGTAGGATTTGAATTTGTGTTTCCTTAATTTCGTTGCGTTGTCATTTTGTACTCGTGTTTCCTTAATTTCGTTGCGTTGTCCTTTTGTATTCGTGTTTCCTTAATTTCGTTGCGTTGTCCTTTTGTATTCGTGTTTCCTTAATTTCGTTGTGTTGTCCTTTTGTATTCGTGTTTCCTTAATTTCGTTGTGTTGTCCTTTTGTATTTGTGTTTCCTTAATTTCGTTGTGTTGTCCTTTTGTATTCGTGTTTCCTTAATTTCGTTGTGTTGTCCTTTTTGTATTCGTGTTTTTCCTTAATGTTGTTGTGTTGTGCTTTTTGTATTTGCGTTTTTCCTTATTGTTGTTGTGTTGTCAGCTTTTGTTTGTTTTGTAAATGTTATCGCGTTTTGACTCAGCGGGCCACCGTTACAATTACTGTTTTGCATGCAAGTGACCTGATGTTTAGAAGTCCTAACTTTAGTTTAGCCTTACTATGGTTTTCATGATGCTCATTTAGATTAATTTTAATTAAGTTATTATGACATACTTTTTGATTTTGTTTTGGCTTACACCTGCCACGGTAAACAGACACAGTCTCAATGGTTTGTGACTTAAGGATTCCGGGTGACGTCCGATGGCGACTCGCAGACAGTCGGTTAGGCCTGTTTGTCTGCTGCCTGGTCTTGGCTCTGGATAGTCATTTAACACTATCTGCCGCTACACTAACGCGGTGGTAAAGCCTGTCACCTATGCTGCAAGAAATGCGAGCAGCACCCTCCCACGTGGGGTGGACACCATCCCGCTTCAAAAGACCAGGCCTTTCCTCAAAGGTGGACCAGTTATCTACAAAATCAATGCAGTTTTCTGAGCACCATTTAGACATCCAGCGGTTCAGCGACAACAATCTGCTGTAGGTTTCGCCACTGGGTCGAATCGGTAAGGGGCCAAAGCACACTACTGCCTCAGACATCGACCTAGCTAACTCACACACCTCTTTAACATTACTCTTAGTAACCTCAGACTGCCGTAAACGAACATCATTAGTGCCGACGTGGATAACAATCTTCGAAAATCTACGATTAGCGTTAGCCAGCACTTTCAGATTTGCTCTGATGTCAGGCGCCCTGGCCCCCGGAATACAGGTGACTATGGTTGCTGGTGTCTCTATGGGGGTTGCAATATGCACGTGTCGGAGCTGAGAATCTCCTATAACCAGAGCACTTACATTAACAGGCTTCTCAGCGGGTGGGTCACTGAGTGGGGAAAACCTGTTGGACACGTGCAACTGAGATGGTCGGTGCCTTGCCCTACGACTATGTCGCCGAGACGTCACCCAGTAGGGCAAAGCCCTCATTAGAGCCCTCACGTCACTGTGAGGGATCTAATGCCGGAGTCTGGGGTTCTGTACCTGAACTGCTGGCATTCGGGACTGCTACAGCTAAATCTAAGCCCTCACTAGTAGTAGTCTGTTCTAAAGCCCGAATGCGCCCTTCTAACACTGAGATCTTCTCCGTCAGACTAACAACTAATCTACACTTATCACATATAAAGTTATCACTAAACACGGAGAAGGAATAACTGAACATATTGCACTCGGAACAGGGAAATAAAGCTCCTGCTGGGGCCATAACAGAGAAATGTACTTAGCTTAGAAGATGAGTTGAAGTTGAAGTTGATGTTTATGTTGGTTTCACCGGCGCTTCTGCTGGTAGTCACAGAAAAAACAAGCGATGATGAGCTGGAATACAAAAACCAACAACCAAACAACACAAACGCGCTTCGTTCGGACAAAACGGCTGTAATTCTAAAGGAAAACGGTGTTTATGCGCTCGTGTACACAACAAATAAACAAAACGCGGTTCCTACAGACAGAAAACGGTTTTAACTCCCCACAAAACAAAGATGTTTAAGCGCTGAAGTACAAAAACAAACAAACACGCTTTGTTTCCGACAAAACCGGCTGTAATTCTAAAGGAAAACGGTGTTTATGTGCTGGTGTACAAAACAAATAAATAGAACGCGCTTCCTACGAACAGAAAACGGCTTGAACTCTCCACAAAGCAAATATGTTTAAGCGCTAAAATACAAAAACAAACACAAACGCGCTTCGTGCGGACAGAAAGCGGTTTTAATTCTGGATGAATAAAGTGTTTATGCGCTGAATTACAAAACAAACTAAAACCGGCTTCGTTCGGATGCCGGTAGCAGAAGTTTTCACAAGCACGGATTTACGTTAGTAAACAAGCGTAAACACAAGCGCTTTTTTACGATAGACAAAATAACACTCTATATCAACTACGCGCGAAAGATTAACATTTAAAACATACGTAGGCTATATAAAAAGTTATTTAGCTAATGGCTACAAACAAACAAACAACTAGGCTACAGTCTCAACGTGCGTACCACCGGAAACCGGAAACCCGGAAAACAACTCACTTCTTTACAGTTTTGGTGCTGACAATGTCTTTTCATCCATTTATTCATCCACCTTTGTGTCGGCCTGCCCATCTATGTATGCTTAAAGCCCTGACTGTTTTTAGCTTCTGTTGGGTTACTACGGGGTAAATGCTAAACTGTGTACTGATCGCATAGCTGCTGATATTAATTGTTTGATTCTTTTTCAGTCTACTAGTGAATCAGATGGGCCATGCCGATCCATCTTAAGGCAGTCTGAGCTACTAAAATAATGAAATTAAAAAAAGATCTGTCTGCATTAGTGCAGATGAAGGTAAGTCATGTTTTTCAGCAATAAATATTTTTTGCACCATAAGAATTAATGGTAAGATTACAAAGTTCTTATATCTCATCATATATTGAGCACTCAAACAACAGATTATATATAAAAAATAAAATACACTGTACTTTGTCTGTCACTTTAACTTCTGCTGAAGATCAATCAATCTTTTGAACATTTATAAACAAATGTTTGCATTTATATATTGATACGCTTACCAAGTATATGCCTTATGATACATCAGATGTAATGCATTGCTGATCAAATATATTATGGCCCCTGTAGCTTAGAGGTGATGGCGGCAAATGTTTGATTATTTATTTTATTTATTTTTTTATTTTTTTATTTTTTTTGCATTTTCAAAAGTTGCCGAACAGATTTTCCCCATGAAGGAGGTCCAGAAAATGTGCTTCACCAGCAAATTCAACAATGTGGACAAGCTAGGAAAACAAGAGGTGTAATTCATGTCACAATTCACGCCCCCCCCCCCAACCCACACATAAAGACATAGGACACATCCAAGCACCCAATACTGCCATAATTAAATGCATAGTGAATGATTATGAATTAGATTTTTTCATTATTTATGTGTAGAGTTTATATATAGATTTATACCACAATACATTATTCAGTTATATAATTGTATATATTACTGTATAATAAAATTATATTATTGTATAATTACCATCGTAAAATAAATTAATAAGTGTATATATATATATATATATTAATATAATTGTTATTATATTATATTATATATTATATTATTATATTATATATGTACAATTATTATAGTACATTTAACATTACAATATAGAATGCCACGTTGGTAAATGTGTTATCAGTTTACCATTTAGAAGGAATCCTTACCAGTTGTTTTTGTGCCTGTGTTTGAAATCATACCGTTGCTTAATAAATGGCAAAGAGCCAAAGATACAGTTCTGAGTTGTGAGATCTATACATTGTATTGTATTGTATAATTGATGTCAAAGTACAGTAATTACAGTCAAAGTAAACTGTGAAGTTCAAAGTAAAACTGTTTACCAAGTTTACAGTGGAACTGTTAAACATCACAGTAAAATAATCAATCAGGTTTACAGTTTTACTATGAAATTGTTTAAAGTAGAACTGTAAAATAATTCAAGTCAAACTGTAAAGTTCGTATTGGAACTGTCAACTAGATTACTATGAAATATCACTGTAGAACCATGAAGTGGCCAAATTACCATCAATTTATAGTAGAACTGTAAAATATTTCACAGTTTTACTATGAAATTTCACAGTACATTTTTTCCTGAGGCTATAAACAAGCTGCTTCTTATAGACGTCTGTCGTTCAGCCTTTCACTCCACTGTGTGTCGTCTTTTACTTTCTCTGTTCTACACGCAGCTTTTCAAATAAAAAATCCTGAAACAGTGACAAAACACACAGAGAACCACACACACCGCTCAGCTGCTGCTGCTGATCCTCTTTCACCTGCATTTAGTACACAACACCACAACAAATCATCTGGATTCAACCTTTTCTTCACTAGGATTTATATGAACTGGGTTTTATGTACTAGAAGATGGTAGGATAATTAAACGTAAATATGAGTATTTCTTTTAACAAAGGAGTTTAGCTACCACTAATTTGGTCTATAGATAAACATAAAGAACAAAGACTCATGATGATAGAACAATGCAACACTGTTCAGTCCACAGCCCTCCATTCACACCTTCTCATGTACATTCTGGTTGAGGACGGTTCATTATTTGCTAAGTGGAAATCATCTAAAGACTAGATTGTTGGAGTGTAGACCTAGAAATGTTAAAGTAAGTTCCTAACCTGCTTCATAACCTGAAAGAGGCTATTAATTTATGAAAACTTTGCAAACACCATAAAGACCAGGGTAAAATTCTTCCACTTGAAAGTAAAAGTTGTTCTGTGTTTATTAAAGTAGATTAAACTTGAATAAAGAACAAAAACAGATTCAGATCTGAGGTTGGTACATTACACCACATTACATCTGATGATTAATGATCATATTCATACCATCATGTACATTTGATAATTGAAGTAGAACAGTTCTAGTGGATATTAGTAGAAAATGAAACATGACTTCAGTCACAGAAACGTAACTTCTGTGTGACCGTACTGGTGTCTATTAAAAATGCTGCTTCCAGTAAAACTTTATCCGCACAATAAGCAGCAGTATGGGACATCCTCTTATGTGAATGCGCTGGTGTGGTGTACTTAAAGAATATTCCTTTTACTAAAGTTCTTTTCAGACAGTGAACGGTGATATGACTTTTCTCCTGTGTGAATGCGCTGGTCCTTTTGGAGAACATAATATGCAATAAAATACTTCCCACACTCTTAACAGTGATGTAGTTTTTCTTTGTGAATATGCTGATGCCGTTTGAGATTATTTTCATGAGCAAAAATCTTTCCACACACTGAGCAGTAATACGGTTTCTCTCCTGTGTGAATACGCTGGTGTTTTTGAAGGGTACTATGTTCAGCAAAACACTTTCCACACTCTAAGCAGTGATACGGTTTCTCTCCTGTGTGAATACGCTGGTGATTTTGGAGGTTACTCTGTTGAGCAAAACTCTTTCCACACTCTGAGCAGTGATACGGCTTTTCTCCAGTGTGAACACGCTGGTGTACCTTAAGGTCACTACTTTGAATAAAACTCTTTCCACACTCTGAGCAGTGATGCGGTTTCTCTCCTGTGTGAATTCGCTGATGTACTTTAAGAGCATTACTGTAAGCAAAACTCTTTCCACACTCTAAGCAGTGATACTGTTTCTCTCCTGTGTGAATACGCTGGTGTTTTTGGAGGTTAACCTGTTGAGAAAAACTCTTTCCACACTCTGAGCAGTAATATGGTTTCAGTCCTGTGTGAACACGCTGGTGTACTTTAGGGTCACTACTTTGAATAAAACTCTTTCCACACTCTGAGCAGTAATACGGTTTCTCTCCTGTGTGAACACGCTGGTGTACTTTAAGAGCATTACTGTAAGCAAAACTCTTCCCACACTCTGAGCAGTAATGTGGTTTCTCTCCTGTGTGAACACGCTGGTGTACTTTAAGAGCATTACTATAAGCAAAACTCTTCCCACACTTTGAGCAGTGATACGGTTTCTCTCCTGTGTGAATTCGCTGGTGTACTTTAAGGTCACTGCTTTGAGTAAAACTCTTTTCACACTCTGAACACTGAAATGGCTTCTCTCCAGTGTGAATACGCTGGTGTACCTTAAGGTCACTACTTTGAATAAAACTCTTTCCACACTCTGAGCAGTGATGCGGTTTCTCTCCTGTGTGAATACGCTGGTGTTGTTGGAGATTACTTTGCGTAGTAAAAGTCTTCCCACACTCTGAGCAGTAATCAAAGTTCTTCATGTTTATGCTTTGATAAGACTGTAGAAACTGTTTCCTTGGAAAGCAACAGAAACTAAGTCAATTAATTAGAATTACTCTTACGACATTAATACCACAATAATATTAAACTCATCACCTAGTATTAAAAACATTAAATTCACGTCACGTCTAAGTGAGAATCTGAATTCAAAGAACATCAGGATAAAATACTTATAAATAATAATGAAATAACTATAAATAACTTGATATAAATAAAGATATAAGAGATCTGACTTTCTCAACATCAGTCCTGCACCAAGCAAATCTAATCCAGTTCATGACAGGACTAATAATTAGCTCACAAGTGTAAATCTTTGGTGTGCTGGGAGTAAAAAAGGCTTCATAAAACACCACAATTATGAGCATAAAGCTATTTTAAACAGTCTGAATATATTAACCTGATAATAATAAATAACATAATAAAATAAAAACAACAACAAATGCAACATAAATGTAAAAGAAACAAACAAGAAAACACTTTACCTTCCTGTTAGAATCCTGGCAGCCACTTTAACAAAGCTAGTGTCTCCAGCAGGTCGTTTCTAATGAAGAACGTGCAGAAGATCCTTCTTACAGTTAAAAACTCTGCATTGGTCAATCATCAGCCAACTATTCACACCTTCTTGTGTGAAGTACTAGCTCATTATCTATGGAACGTGTGCAAATGAAGTAGATGCAGCCACAAAGCATGATGGGTGAAGTGAAACTACACCTATTTATCTCAGCAGATAAATTATTTACATTTAATCCTAAACACAAACAAGGAATTGAAAGGCTATTCTGTAAAGTGAAATGACATGAACTTAGATAAAGCTTTTATGATAAGAATCTAAGTCATGTAAAATGCTGTTTATAAAACAGATAGTTCCGGTCCTAAAATCTGATTGGCTGAGCCGCGTTTGAAGCCGTTGTAAAATCCCTGATAAACTCACACCTATGACCACCTCACCATCATTCCATATTAATACGCCACTGAATAGAAAAGTTAATGTTATTTTCGCCCTCATGTTGCCTAGCAACACTGTTAATCGAACTATTTTGCGTCGCGGAAGAACGCTTTATTGTAAGTTTATACACAATAAATACATTTATGAATTAAACATTGTTGTATTTATTATATTTTATGTTGACCGCCGTTTTATAAAAGCAATAAGCCACTCGAGACCGTACGTTACTGTTACGACAAAACGTCATCCCCGTGCTAAAATCACAGTAACGTACGGCCTCTCGTGGCTTATTGCTTTAATGTATATTTGTGTGAATTAGTTTCTACTGTATATGAGGAACAATAAGAAAACTATAAGAGGAAACAACCACCTATAGATTTATCTGTATTTATGGTGTAGAAATATTTAATGTGCACTTGTGTGTCTTTGTTCACATGCTAAAACTAACAGACCTTGTTCATAGGTATATGAGCGCAAATCCTCATTAAAAACATTTTGTACGGTTTGCAATGAAAGCTTTTAGACAGCCGTGAAACATTTTGAAAGTAGCCCAATTTTCAACCATGACTGAATTTGTAAACAAGCCCAATTTGGCAGGAAATTCGCGAGTTGCCAGGTTCAGCAAAATTATCCAGCCTAATGTCTGGTCTAAAATCAACCCTGAAGCTGAAACTAGCCCAGAATCCAGGGTGTCACAGATATTGGTGAAATGGCAAATGATCGATCAGTACTACTAGTGAATCTTATATTATTAATAATAATATAGTTTCATTTTACATTCCGATTGATACTTTTTTATGATGTATTTTGTTTACATTGGTATTACAGCTAGTAATATTTTATCATTAAACTATTAGTCATTTTATTGATTTTTATAATTGTTTTAGATCTCATAAAATAACATTTAATAGTAACACTTTAAATACTAAAAGCTCTGAATTTCACTTCTACTCTTTTCTGTTCTTTCCTCTTCAATCTTCATTATTAACTAATGATTTATTAATAGAATTTCAGGTTACATGAAGAACTGTTTTAAATTAGGCAGATGCTATCTGCACTCTCTTTAAACAGCAAAGTGTACAGTTCGCACCCTGGTGTAAATTCTATTTACACCCAGGTTAATTTACACCATGTTTTATGGTACTGATCACATGGTCTATGCTAAAAGTTTTATGCATATTTAAACACTGTTTTTTGGTACACTTAGACTTTATAGTTTAGGCCTTTTATATTGTCACATCTCTACAATTTATTTAGGAATGATACATCAGAATGGCTTGATATTGTAACCTACATGTTGTGTACTATCATTTTGAAGTGGAATTGTTCTGTAAAAAAAAAAGAATTTATTTTGATAACAATAACAATTCATGTTATCAAGATTATTCCATTTAATAACAATCTAAATGAAAACGGGAATGAGCTTAGAATATATTTTAGTTGACTCTAAATTAAAGTAAAATCATAATGTCCAGTTATTACCAAACCTTTTATTTTAAACCCTGAAATTATATCCTAAATAGTTCTGGCAGATGCTTTTACTGTAATGTTTAGTATAAGCACATCTTCACAAACAATGTGGGAGCTGATTTGACTGAGCATTTTGAAGTGGAGGCTTGACCGCAGTAGTAAATCAAACAGTTCACAGACACACAAGTGCACAGTAAATATTTCTACACCATAAATACAGATAAATCTATAGGTGGGTGTTTCCTCTTATAGTTTTCTTATTGTTCCTCATATACAGTAGAAACTAATTCACACAAATATACATACAGCATTTTACATGACTTAGATTCTTATCATAAAAGCTTTATCTAAGTTCATGTCATTTCACTTTACAGAATAGCCTTTCAATTCCTTGTTTGTGTTTAGGATTAAATGTAAATAACTTCTCTGCTGATAAATAGGTGTAGTTTGACTTCACCCATCATGCTTTATGGCTCCATCTACTTCATTTGCACACGTTCCATAGATAATGAGCTAGTACTTCACACAAGAAGGTTTTTAACTGGTCTTGGGTCTTTGTCCTCAGCTCTATTTAAGGACTAAACTCTAGACTTGTAGCTGAGTCACTTGGTAAGAAGGATCTTCTGCACGTTCTTCATTAGAAACGACCTGCTGGAGACACCAGCTTTGTTAAAGTGGCTGCCAGGATTCTAACAGGAAGGTAAAGGGTTTTCTTGTTTGTTTCTTTTACATTTATGTTGCATTTGTTGTTGTTTTTATTTTATTATGTTATTTAATATTATCAGGTTAATATATTCAGACTGTTTAAAATAGCTTTATGCTCATAATTGTGGTGTTTTATGAAGCCTTTTTTACTCCCAGCACACCAAAGATTTACACTTGTGAGCTAATTATTAGTCCTGTCATGAACTGGATTAGATTTGCTTGGTGCAGGACTGATGTTGAGAAAGTCAGATCTCTTATATCTTTATTTATATCAAGTTATTTATAGTTATTTACTTATTAATATCTGCAGTATTTATAAGTATTTTATCCTGATGTTCTTTGAATTCAGATTCTCACTTAGACATGAAGTTAATTTAATGTTTTTATTACTAGATGATGAGTTTAATATTATTGTGGTATTAATGTAGTAAAAGTAATTCTAATTAATCGACTTGTTTCTTTGTTTCTGTTGCTTTCCAAGGAAACAGTTTCTACAGTCTTATCAAAGCATAAACATGAAGAACTTTCATCACTGCTTAGAGTGTGGGAAGAGTTTTACTAAGCAGAGTAATCTCCAACAACACCAGCGTGTTCACACAGGAGAGAAACCATATCACTGCTCAGAGTGTGGAAAGAGTTTTGCTCAACAGGGTACCCTTCAAAAACACCAGCGCATTCACACAGGAGAGAAGCCATTTCAGTGCTCAGAGTGTGGAAGCAGTTTTTCTCGTCAGAGTACGCTCCAAAGACACCAGCACATTCACACAGGAGAGAAGCCATTTCAGTGCTCGGACTGTAAAAAGAGTTTTACTCAAAGCAGTAACCTTAAATTACACCAGCGTATTCACACAGGAGAGAAACCGTATTACTGCTCAGAGTGTGGGAGGAGTTTTTCTTACAGTAATGCTCTTAAAGTACACCAGCGTATTCACACTGGATAAAAGCCACATCACTGCTCAGAGTGTGGAAAGAGTTTCATTCAAAGTTGTGACCTTAAAGTACACCAGCGTGTTCACACTGGAGAGAAGCCCTATCACTGCTCAGAGTGTGGAAAGGGTTTTATTCAAAGAAGTGACCTTAAAGTACACCAGCGTGTTCACACTGGAGAGAAGCCGTATCACTGCTTAGAGTGTGGAAAGAGTTTTGCTCAACAGAATAACCTTCAAAAACACCAGCGTATTCACACAGGAGAGAAACCATATTACTGCTCAGAGTGTGGAAAGAGTTTTGCTGAACATAGTACCCTTCAAAAACACCAGCGTATTCACACAGGAGAGAAACCATATTACTGCTCAGAGTGTGGAAAGAGTTTTGCTGAACATGGTGCCCTTCAAAACCACCAGCGTATTCACACAGGAGAGAAACCGTATAACTTCACTGAGTGTGGAAAAAGTTTTACTCAAAGTAGTGCCCTTTAAGTACATCAGCGCATTCACACAGGAGAGAAACCGTATCACTGCTTAGAGTGTGGAAAGAGTTTTACTCAAAGTAGTGTCCTTACAGTACACCAGCGTATTCACACAGGAGAGAAGCCGTATCACTGCTCAGAGAGTGGAAAGATTTTTGCTCATGAAAATAGTCTCAAACGGCTTCAGCGTATTCACATAGAGAAACTACATCACTGTTAAGAGTGTGGGAAGTTTTTTGCTCATGAAAATAATCTCAAACGGCATCAGCGTATTCACATAGAGAAACTACATCACTGTTAAGAGTGTGGGAAGTATTTTGCTCATGAAAATAATCTCAAACAGCATCAGCGTATTCACATAGAAAAACTACATCACTTTTAAGAGTGTGGAAAGATTTTTGCTCATGAAAATAATCTCAAACGACATCAGCGTATTCACATAGAAAAACTTCATCACTGTTAAGAGTGTGGAAAGATTTTTGCTCATGAAAATAATCTCAAACAGCATCAGCGTATTCACATAGAAAAACTACATCACTGTTAAGAGTGTGGGAAGTATTTTATTGCACATTATGTTCTCCAACAACACCAGCACATTCACACAGGAGAGTGGTCGTATCACTGTTCACTGTCTGAAAAGAACTTTAGTGAAAGGAATATTCTTTAAGTACACCACACCAGCGCATTCACATAAGAGGATGACCCATATTACTCCTTAAAGTGCGGATGAAGTTTTACTGGAAGCAGCATTTTTAATAGTTTTTGTGACTGGAGTCGTCTTGAAAAACACCAGCGCATTCAGAGGAGAAAATAAAATGATACTCCACTACTGCATGTACAGAAAAAGCTATGTGTACTTTCTTTTTCTACTAATATACACTAGAACTGTTCTACTTCAATTATCAAATGTACATGATGGTGTGAATATGATCATTAATCTTTAAATGTAATGTGGTGTAATGTACCAACCTCAGATCTGAATCTGTTTTATTCATTATTCAAGTTTAATAGACAGGCTGTGGACTGAACAGTGTTGCATTGTTCTATCATCATGAGTCTTTGTTCTTTGTGTTTATCTATAGACCAAATTAGTGGTAGCTAAACTCCTTTGTTAAAAGAAATACTCATATTTACGTTTAATTATCCTACCATCTTCTAGTGCAGAGGTGCACAACATACGGCCCGCGGGCCAGATCCGGCCCGGCAAAACTCTCGATCCGGCCCGCCAAATAAAGTGCTGATGCATTTTTAAATAAATGATGCTGTCACTTTAAATTCACCGGGTAATTCCATGAATTTGCGACTGAAAAGTAAATTATGTAAATACAAGTTACCTCAGCGGTACCATGATTGTACAAACCAAGTATGAGTAAAAAAAGAAAAGTGGATCTCGAGCAGAGGAAATTTAACCCTGAATGGACATACAGGTATTTTCTCATGTCTGCTGTGCTTGCGACCACATTAATCAGCTGGTGTCAGAAAGATGCTGCAGTATCTCCCACTGACCAACACATTTCTTCTAACTACCTGATTTGATATAACTGTATTTAGTGCTGGGCGATTTTCACGATTAATTCGAATGAACGTTTTCACATGATGTTAGAAATGTGACAATCGCGATTGTTTACATACTTTATATTTTAATTAAAATACCAACATGTCATGAAGCAGAAACTGACCAGATGCTCGCGGAGTATATATCAGGGAAAGTTTAATATAAAAAGGGCAAAAACAGTGTACAAAATCCAAAACCAGAGGATAAACAGACAGGCAGGAAACGGAAGACAGCAAGGATTATACACGGTAATGGTTAGATTTAGAAATAAGGACACAAACACGATCGGCAAAACTTCACAACGAGACTCAAACAGAAGAGTTTAAATAAGATTCATGGAACCGAACACAGCTGAACTGAATCAAAACTCCGGAGACGGTGAGCGCGATCAGGATTGGCTGACCGGGGACATGTGATAGTCATGTGACAGTCCAGGGGCTCATGGAAATTGTAGTCCATATGGTTAGACGTGGAATGTGCCCCCTCCATCCACTCCCCAGTCACAAGAGGACAAAATCAAAGCTGAGCTGAGTGTTTACTTGATGTCCCCCAGTGTAGATACTGATACAGACTCATTTATATGGTGGAAACAGTAAACAGGCTCGAGTTCCTTTTAAAAAACCTGTAAAGAACTGTTTGTGGTTTTGCACTTTTCTTATGTTTTTTATATAAAGGATATAGCTAATTAAGATTTCTATTTTGTTCAAATTATTGTTAATTATTGTTATATTGTTATAAAGTTTGATTTCCTTGAAAGGATAATTATAGGTGGTGCTGTTACTATTTTTGCATTTCTGCAGTCTTTTAAATAAAGAATTTTCAATTGCATTATACAAAAAAAAAAAAAAAAAATTGCAATCGAGACTCGATAATACACTTGAAAATACTCGAAATTTTTTTTTTTCAATATCAACCAGCCCTAACTGTATTACAAATTCATGTGGACAGGTCTGTAAAAATGAAATGTGTGGCCCTCTGGTTTAGGTGTTTATGTGAAATCGGCCCTTGGTAAAAAGAAGTTGTGCACCCCTGTTCTAGTGCATAAAACCCAGTTCATATAAATCCTAGTGAAGAAAAGGTTGAATCCAGATGATTTGTTGTGATGTTTTTGTACCAAATGCATCTTCTCCATCTAGTGGTGCTAGAAATAAATTACAGCTTGCTGCTTAAGCACAGATTTGTGACTTTTTGGGTTATTTTTAAGCTTCTACTGGTGTGAATGTGTGAGTTGGAAAACAAAACATGACATTAGAGAAACTGCTTGGAAGAACGTCTAGGACTGACTGTAGTCCTCTCTAAAGATACCTGAGCAGTATTGGGGTAGTTACTTAAAAAAGTAATCCATTACTCATTACTTAACTAAAATTGTAATGGGATTACTTTACTCATTACATCCTGGAAAATGTAATCTCGTTCCTCATTACTTTACTTTCACGTTACATTCTAAACCCAAACAAATACTGTATACTGGAATCACATCTACAAACAAATTCCATTTATTTACTTTATTTATTTAGTTTCAGAAAAATCCTCTCTTGTGCAGAGATGTGCCTGTGTTTGTTTCTGCTTTAAAACATACACGCCATGAACCAATCAGATTTAACATCATTAAACAAGTTTATTCCTTAATTATTTGTCCTTATACTAGAGGAGCGACTCGGTTCTTTTAGTTCATTTCAAAGAGTCTTTCATCAGAATCGGCTTGATAGATGTTTTACTGCTAAGCTGCTGTTCAACTCCAGTCCAGTTGGTGACGCTGGTGCGTCTTAAGTTGTTCTGCCAACCGCCATTAAACATCATAAGAAGAACAAGAAGCTGCTGTGTTTGTACTGTAGAGCCTCATCTGTAAGTAAAATATGTATTTAATTATAACCCTTATATTTAATTATAACCACAT
Source organism: Trichomycterus rosablanca (assembly GCF_030014385.1). Lineage (NCBI taxonomy): Eukaryota > Metazoa > Chordata > Actinopteri > Siluriformes > Trichomycteridae > Trichomycterus > Trichomycterus rosablanca. The sequence continues at coordinate 19,642,450 of NC_086001.1, read as the reverse complement.
TCTAATTAATAATAAAACTAGAGTTCATAATAAAACATCACTGTGAGGATTTGAGGAGCTTTAACTCCAGTTTTATTTAAACACACAAACTATTAGCTGCTCCGCTAACTGTTAGCATCACACATGATTCAGTACTGATGAACCGATTCATTGAACCGATGAATCAGTGGATTGTAACGGATTCAGAGTTTATTCATTATTAAATCTAACATTTTGATATAAACACGTCACATTTACTTTGTTTACAGTTTTTAATGTTTGATAGAAACAGCGAGTTCTTGTAGCTTTGTTTACAGGTTGTTTTACAGGTTTATAGTAAAAGTTAAAAGTATTAGTACAGCACTGTTATTGGGAGTGGATGAGAAACTAGATGTAAAGAACATCAGACTTCATCATTTCACTTTGGGCCACAAAACCACTTCCACCAAACTCAAAGGGTTGTTTCCCAGACAGGGATTAAGGCTTATAGTCCAGGACTACATTTAGCTTTAAATAGAGAATCTCCATTCAAAATGCTGTGTAGTCTAGGACTAGGCTTAATCCCTGTCTGTGAAACCAACCCAAAAAGTTCTATTAGAAGTCTTTTCTGTCTGATGCTGCTCAGTCCCACAATAGTTTCAACATTTTCACTCTGTTTACAGCCTCACAGCATTAAAAATAAACAGTTAAAACAAGTCTGAAAGAGTTTCCCTGGATTTCTCTTTAATAGGGAATAAAGTACATTTGTCTATCTGTCCGTCTGTCTGTCAGATCTTTTAATAATGCAGTCAGCAGAAGAGGGAGACGTCACCCCCATAGATCTACAAAATGAAGGATTCCAAGAGAAACTAATAAAAAAGGAGGATGAAGAAGATGGAAGTTACTTCTGTAAGTAAATGTGGAGCAATTTGCCATGTTAGTACAGTACAGTGTGGTTAGTATAGTAGAAATAATAAGAGAATGTGGATAGTGGGATTAGAACCTGTACTGTACCGTACTGTCCTGTGTAGAAGTGCTGATACTTCCAGTCTGGATTAAATCTAAGTAGTATTTATTTGTGGTAACTAAACCCACAACCTTCAGTTTCCTCCAGTTGTTTCAGAGTTTCTTCTTCACATATTGATGAATTTCAGATGAAGGATCTTTAATCCCTGTGGAACACGTCACCTCTGAGGAACACCTCACCCCAGAGGACCAACAGTGTGGAGGTTTCCAGATGAAGCCTGTGAAGAAGGAAGAACCTGAAGATAAAGATGAACTCAGTAAGATATTTTTTATCTTGAGTAAAATAAGATTTGGATTGAATAGAATCAGAGGAACCTGGGATGAAGCATCATACAGTGAAAGCTTGTATTGTGCTCATGCAGATCAGTGTGAGCAGGAAATGATGAATGCAGGATGAATCACGTTACAGGACTTTAGCATCAGATCTCAGTTTAACAATTACTAACAGTATTTATTATTTATAATGTTATACATGTATTTAATTATAATGTTATAAATGTATTTGATTATTTATAATGTTATAAATGTATTTGATTATTTATAATGTTATAAATGTATTTGATTATTTATATTGTTATAAATGTATTTATTATTTATAATGTTATAAATGTGTTTTATTATTTATAATGTTATAAATGTATTTGATTATTTATATTGTTATAAATGTATTTATTATTTATAATGTTATAAATGTATTTGATTATTTATAATGTTATAAATGTGTTTTATTATTTATAATGTTATAGATGTATTTGATTATTTATAATGTTATAAATGTATTTGATTATATATAATGTTATAAATGTATTTGATTATTTATAATGTTATAAATGTATATTATTATTTATATTGTTATAAATGTATTTGATTATTTATAATGTTATAAATGTATTTGATTATTTATAATGTTATAAATGTATTTGATTATTTATAATGTTATAAATGTATTAGATTATTTATAATGTTATAAATGTATTTGATTATTTATAATGTTATGAATGTATTTGATCATTTATAATGTTATAAATGTATTTATTATTTATAATGTTATAAATGTATTTGATTATTTATAATGTTATAAATGTATATGATTATTTATAATGTTATAAATGTATTTGATTATTTATAATGTTATAAATGTATTTGATTATTTTCTGCTTCAGAACTGAACAAGGATTTCTGCTGCTCCTCGTGTCCACGTTCCTCTACAACCCAAAATCAGCTCCACAATCACATCAAGAGCTGCAACCATGATAAATATAAGACTCTGGTGAAGATTAAGACTGAACATGAGGATCTGACGCCCACCAGAAGCTCCAGTAATCAGCAGGTGTCCTCTGGTACTGTCAGCATTAACACCTCACTCAGTCCCACACAGGAAGAAGGAAACGTCTGCTCACAGTGTGGGAAGAGCTTCAGGACCTGGGGTGCTCTCAAGATACACCAGCGCATTCACACTGGAGAGAAACCATATCAGTGCTCACAGTGTGGGAAGAATTTTAATACACAGAGTAATCTCAAAAAACACCAGCGCATTCACACTGGAGAGAAACCGTATCAGTGCTCACAATGTGGAAAGAGTTTTAATGGACAGAGTGCTCTGAAAAGACACCAGCACATTCACACTGGACAGAAACCGTATCAGTGCTCACAGTGTGGAAAGAGTTTTAATGGACAGAGCCATCTCAAAATACACCAGCGCATTCACACTGGAGAGAAACCATATCAGTGCTCACAGTGTGGAAAGAGTTTTAATCGACAGAGTGCTCTCAAAACACACAAGTACATTCACACTGGAGAGAAACCGTATCAGTGCTCACAGTGTGGAAAGAGTTTTAATGGACAGAGTGATCTGAAAAGACACCAGCACATTCACACTGGAGAGAAACTATATCAGTGCTCACAGTGTGGAAAGAGTTTTAATGGACAGAGTGATCTCAAAATACACCAGCGCATTCACACTGGGGAGAAACCGTATCAGTGCTCACAGTGTGGAAAGACTTTTAATGTACAGAGTAATCTTAAAAAACACCAGCACATTCACACTGGAGAGAAACCGTATCAGTGCTCACAGTGTGGAAAGAGTTTTAATCAACAGAGTGCTCTCAAAATACACCAGCGCATTCACACTGGAGAGAAACCGTATCAGTGCTCACAGTGTGGAAAGAGTTTTAATGGACAGAGTAATCTCAAAAAACACCAGCGCATTCACACTGGAGAGAAACCATATCAGTGCTCACAGTGTGGAAGAGTTTTATTAGACAGAGCCATCTCAAAAAACACCAGCGCATTCACATTTTACAGAAATGATGCTCACAGTGTTGGGGAGCAATGGTTAGCAATGAATGGATTATACTGTGTAATTAATAGGTAATTAATTACACAGTAAACATTAATAAGTAAATAGTAATAATAAAAGTATAAATCTTTAGGTTAAACTATTACTGGGAAATAATGTGATTACCTATAGTGGAGTGAATGGTGGGTAGAACCAGGAGGTTTAGAGCCTGATGTAAGTGAATGCTATCAGTTAATAGTGGAAGTGAATTGAAAATAAAAGGTATTGGATCGGCTAGCATATATTGATCTTAGCGCTACTGTGCTTGATTGGTTTTCTTCATACATTTCTAGATGTGTACAGTATGTTCACAGTAACTCCTGTTACTATTGGTGTCCCTCAGGGCTCTGTCTTGGGGCCTCTACTATTTATAATTTACCTGCTTCCCATTGGACGTATCTTTAGGAAATACAACATTCAATTTTATTGTTATGTGGACGACACCGAGCTATACCTGTCCACTGTGCTCACGGCTACTCTTCCTCCTCCATCTCTCTCTGATTAGCTAATAGAATTAAGAACATGGTTCTCTTACAGTTTTCTCACATTAAATGCTGATAAAACTGAAATTCTTCTTATAGGTAGAAAATCTCCTCTCTCTAAATCTAACAAATTCTCAGTGATGATGAAGAACTCAGTCGTCTCTCCTTCCACTCACAATCTTTCATTTCATGCACATATTAACAATATCACACAATCTGCTTATTTCCATTTACGTAACATAAATCGTCTACGTCCATTCCTTTCTCCTAGAAGTGCTGATGTTCTTGTTCATGCCCTGGTCACATCTCAAATTGATTATTGTAACTCTCTCCTTTTTGGTCTACCTCATATGGGAGCTAGAGCTTTTAGCTAATCTGCCCCACATCTTTGGAACTCTCTCCCTCCTGATATTCACACCATTGATTCAGTCCCTAGTTTCAAAACATGCCTTAAAACGTATTTCTTTAAACTCGCATACCCTTAATCTGTGTCGTTAATTATGTACTGATGTTTCAAATTGTAAGGTGTCCTTGAGTGTTTTCAAACACGCCCATAAATAAATTGTATTATTATCTTTATATGTTGGCACAGATATTACTTATATAACTTGTGTTTCACACATTTTCATAGTTTGGTTTATATAACTTGGTACAATCAGTTTTGTACAATCTGATGTTTTCATATACTTGAGCAGTTGCTACAGTCTGGGCAAATGGCCACCTATCCAGTCTAGAATTAGTATTGTTATGGTCATTTATGTGCTATTTATGTATTTTGCTTGTTATTACTTGTTTGCTAATAAAATATCTACATATTGAAACTTAATCCTCGGTCTCATTATTGATTCCTGAAAGCTTCTGTCCTGTTTTTAGATCAATAAAAACACGTCCCAGTCAGTGTACTGAAGAGCAGAGAAGGCTACCACTAGCCAGGTCTTTACCTGTTTTAGTTCTGGTTTGTAGCGACTGGTGAGCGGTCTGTACGCTAGAACCAACATAACAGAGGTGTGGTCTGAGTAGCCACAAAGTCCACATAGGAGTGAGTAAACTGACATTATTCAGCTCACGTATGGCACTGAGGAAAAAAATATTTGGTATAATAAGAACATCAACATTTTTCAAGGTTTTGTTGGTTCATTGGTTAAGAAAGTCTCCATATAGATATTATATCACTAATTACACTTAGCCCTGATTGCTAAGTGCAGTTCTGTGTTCAGCTGTATTGAGGATATCGACATTTTCCTCATGCATGTTGTTACATTTTAACAAAAAGCACCCATTTTTTGCTGAGATAATTACTACATTTAGCATTGTGGTTGTACTGGAATTCTGGGTTCAGCTATTAGTGATATTATAATATATCTATTATTACACTTAGCATTGATTGATAAGTTGAATTTTGTGTTCAGCTCTATTGAGGATATCAACATTTTCCTCAGTTCTGTTGGTACATTCGTTAAAAAAGTCTCCATATTGATAATTCATCGTTAAATATACTTCGAACATTGATAGTTTGTTGATATTCTGCATTCAGATGTATTGGGAACATTAACTTTTCACTCAGGTATGTTGGTACATTTAAACAAAAAGTCTCCATATTGCTAAAATACAGAGGTGGAAAGAGTACTAAAATATTACATTAATTAATTTGTACTTAAGTACGAGTAAAATTACTAGTCTAAAAATCTACTTAAGTAAAAAGTAACTCATTTAAAATGTACTCAGAGTAAACGTTACTTATTACTTTTTTAACAATGGGGGGGGGGGGGGGGGCTACTGTGTAATGCAAACCGGACAAGTGGATATAAATCTCACAATAGTTGAACATTTAAAACATTTAGGGATGTGTAATGTGTCATTTTAGGACAGCCCATCTTATAAAACATTTTCAAACTGTATAACCACTGAAGTTGGCATTAATTGTGGATTCTATAGACCAGCCTTCTTTTCATCTCCAACAAATACCAAACAACATCATACTGCAGATCTCATAACTCAAAACAAGTCAAGGTAGTAGTTTAAAAGCGACAGTAAGTCTGTGTCTGTTGCTTATTCTGAATTGTGTTTGTTTGTAAACTGTGAATTAGTTCTTAATCTGGTCGTGATTTTAGTGAATTAAATCTACATCTCGCTGATGGTCTGACTGATGAGCTGTATGTTCTGACATGCTGCTTAAGCCCGGCTAGCTCTCAGTGCCGGCTGTGAGTCTTGCTATTCTTGGGGGACTCTTGGGGACTTGGTCCAATCGCGTTTCAGCTTTCCCCCAAGAATGCCAACAACCGGCCAATCACGATCCTCATCTTTCCCCCAAGAATCGAAGGAGGCATGACATCGTGACGTATGTTTTTTCTGCGCCTATCACAGATTTCGATGACGTCACGTTTCCATGGTAAATAGCGACGCGCATTGCTGCAGCTCCAGTACTAGATTTGCATCTCTTGGTGCGATATCTAACGCTTTTCTTGTGCGATATCACGAGAATAAAACGTTTTTCATCACATTTTCCTTGCAAGGATTTGATCTTCTTCGGTAAGTTTATATTTATTTTATATTTTAAAGTTCGTTCGAGTTCATAAGTTGAGGCTAACGTTCATTTGCTAGGTCAGTTTATGTTTATTCCTTGAAATGTAACTTTGTGTCAGCCTAAACTTACTTCTAACGACATTTACTGTTTACTTTTCTTGAATTTTCTTTTGCTTCTCGATGTTTTATAGGAGAATAAATGAAATAGGCTTGCTTGGTGCACAATTAACTAAAGACATGTGAACAAAACAAGGCTGTAGAAAAGTTATTTCGAGTGGTTTAATGCCTTGTTCTAGAGGAAATTACAGTATTATCCACAGTCTGTAATGTAATTTCTGTAAAAGCTCATTCACTTCAAGTTAGAAAATGTATTATTAAAGGCTAAGCACCAGCTAATATTGAAGTTTTAAACAAATACATGCATCGAAAGTTGAGTTCCTAACTTGTGATTATTGATAGTTAGAAAACATTTTTTTTTTACAAATTCAAGGAACACGGCTTAAAATTCTGTTGTTTTGCGTCGCTCGCGGTCTTTGGAATCTGTCACAGGCGTCGCACGTGGAATGGAATGGAAGGCGATGCAAAATGACTAAAAGGTGTGTTGTGTTTGGCTGCAATAATTCAATTCAACACCAACACCGATTTGATATTATCGCCATATATATATATATATATATATATATATATACAGTGGAACCTCGACTTACGAGTAACCCAACTAACGAATTTTCCGAGATACGAGCTGTCACTTGGTCGATTTTTTGCTTTGTGATACGAGCCGAGATCTGAGTTACGAGCTCAGTTGAGTTCAGTTCACCTGGTTATCTTGCCGTACAAGCAAGTAAAAAAAGAGGAAAATGTGACGAAAAAGCCAAAAGTCGGTGAAGAATAAGATTAAGTGAAGTAAAAAATATATATATATATAACGCATTATAGCGCGGGTTGTTTACTGAATGGTAGCAACTGGAGTAATGGCGCTCGTGGCTTGGTCTCGCGAGAAGTAAACAACAGTCACATGTGGTGTCGTGACTGATTTTGACATGTACAAGTTCTAGCATCCGAGTCGTATTCCAAATAAAGGTCGTATACCAAGCAACATTTTTCACATCCAAACAGGACGTATACCAAGTTGGACTTATACCAAAGCAGACGTATACCGAGGTATATATTGTAGCATTAAGTGTGTAGTGAGTAAGTTAAGTGAGCACGAAATCAAACACTCCCGAAACTTCCTCCGCCAATCTTCACCTCCGCCAGCATCTCCGTCTGATTTTTAAGGTAAATACACTAAATAAAACCAGTTTATTTCTTTACATTCTCTTTTATTATGTATTATTATTATTTTTATACATCATTTGTTATTTATAAAGTACATTTTTCTTATTTTAAAACACATAACAAAAAAAATATGTGTGGTATTTGGAGGGCTGGAATGGATTAATAGTGTTTCAATTCATTTTAATGGGAAAATTTGATTTGATATACTAGCAAATTGAGTTACGAGCTTGGTATATATGATATATATATATATCTAGATAGATATATAGATGACACAGCTTTAGGACCAATCAAATGCGTGTTTATTGTTAAATACAGAACAGAGCAGGAATGCGCAATAAGGTTTAAATTAAGCTTCTATCCTAGGATAGATATACACTGTAAAACGAAAAAAAAGTGTTTAGGCTAAATATTTTAAATGCACTAATCTGATCAAAATATGGTATAAATAAAAATACTGTACTGCACCTGCATGTGACTTGAGAGCAAAGCAAATCTAGCCTGGTTATTATTGCGCCACTATTAACTATCTATTTAGTAGGTATAATTAACATAACAATATATACTACATTTTAAGTTATTATTCGTTTCAATACATTTTTATTCAACGAAAAAATACATTTCAATCATTTCAGCAAGCCAGCAAGAGAGAATCTGCAGGCTGTAATGTCATATTAACCGTCATTAAGTGTTTCAGTACGCCGAGGCTGTTTAAATATAGTCTAAATTACAATTATTTTATTGAGTGTGAACCATTAATAAACTTGCCTATAATTACTGTTGCCATTGTTTCCATCTTAAAACACAAAGCCTGACACTGTGGTTGCGGTAAAATGACGCTCTTAGCTCATTTTCATAATTTATTTAACATTCATTACACCTGAATGTAAGCGTAAAACAAGATGGACCCTGCAACAGCAAAAAGAAAAAACAAAAGAAAGAAAGAAAGAAAGAAAGAAAGAAAGAAAGAAAGAAAGAAAGAAAGAAAGAAAGAAAGAAAGAAAGAAAGAAAGAAAGAAAGAAAGAAAGAAAGAAAGAGAAAGAAAGAAAGAAAGAAAGAAAGAAAGAAAGAAAGAAAGAAAGAAAGATAGTTATACAGGCACCCCCACTGTCACTGCAGATTCGTCCTCTTCATTAAATTCAGAAATAGCTTCGGAATCTGAAGAACCAGCACTGGAAAATTCGCAGTTCAAGTCATTCATAACGGTGTAGGAGTACACTGTTGTCCACCAGTGACGTCACGCTGCAACTTCCTGGAATTTCCAGAGCGACCTCGGGTTTTTCCGTCAATTTACTTGAAATCGTCGATTTTTGAGTGAATTAAACAAGTTATTTACATTTTATTCATGTTTATGGTTTTTAACTAGCTGAACTAATGCGAAATCTTTAGAGTTGTCCATTAGGTGGTGCTTAGCCTTTAAAGACGCATTCCTGTTATTGTACGATAAAATACCATAGTTATATTTCAGGTTTGTTTCAGGTAAATAGCCATTATTAACATTTATAAGCTTGTTTCAGGGCTTTATTACTGCAGTTTAAGATGTTACAATTGGTCTTATTGTGCTGCTTGGGGCTTAAGTTAAAAAAAAAAAAATATACTTATCAGTATTTAGTTATCAGTATTGTCATTATTAACATGTATAAGCTTTATTACAGCAGATGGTTGGTCTGATAATGTTACTGTACTGCTTTTGGGGCTTTAAAAAAAATACATCAATAAATTTATTATTATTATTATAGAAAATGGAGCCTAAATTTAGGAAGAGGACTGATGGAAGTCTTAACCTCTGTGACTCCATGGCTGCCTTGGCAGTCAAAGAAGAGAACAGAAAGAAGAGATGGTCCATGGCCATTTCACCTGAGAGGGTCCGGGACTCTGCTAAAGAGGCAGTCCTGCGGTCAGGTGGAGATACAGAGAACGATATCCATGTTTTGGCTCAGCATGAGCTTCAATTTGGGGTTTTCCGTGGACAGACCTTCAAGTGGGTGGCAGAAAAAGTGGCTATGCTGGATACCTTGTTGCTGCCATGACAAAGGAATCTTCTGGTGGAAACTATGATTCCAGAAATCATGCCGAAAACAAGAGGGCTTTCCGGACCTATATAGAGCACTTTTCCGAGGGCCGATATACTGTTCGGATCAAGCTGGAGAACATGGCCACGCAACCCGCTGCCCAGCCCTCCAACAGCTACCAAGCTGCTGCCCAGCTCTCCACCAGCTCTCAAGCCACCGCCCAGCCCTCCACAACTTCCAGGCCTTCTCCTGTTTCCTCCCTGCGTTCACTGCTGGTTGGGAAAAGTAGCAGCGTGACAAATGTTGAGAAAAGGGTGAAGAGGCTTCTTTCCCCGGCCAAGTTCAAACCTTGTAAGTATGCAGTGATGACGAGAACTTTATTAAATTACACAGTTTGTCATTATTTAAATGTCACGCATATAAACTTTTTTTGTTGTTGCTTTTTTTGTTAGCTGTTCCAGCTGCATCCCCTGCTTTGGTTGAGACCACCCATGTTGCTGACAGTGAGTTGGTGATGGTAGCGGATCAGGTGGAATCAGAACGTAAGTTTTAGATTTTAATTACATACAGTGTATCACAAAAGTGAGTACACCCCTCACATTTCTGCAGATATTTAAGTATATCTTTTCATGGGACAACACTGACAAAATGACACTTTGACACAATGAAAAGTAGTCTGTGTGCAGCTTATATAACAGTGTAAATTTATTCTTCCCTCAAAATAACTCAATATACAGCCATTAATGTCTAAACCACCGGCAACAAAAGTGAGTACACCCCTAAGAGACTACACCCCTAAATGTCCAAATTGAGCACTGCTTGTCATTTTCCTTCCAAAATGTCATGTGACTCGTTAGTGTTACTAGGTCTCAGGTGTGCATAGGGAGCAGGTGTGTTCAATTTAGTAGTACAGCTCTCACACTCTCTCATACTGGTCACTGAAAGTTCCAACATGGCACCTCATGGCAAAGAACTCTCTGAGGATCTTAAAAGACGAATTGTTGCGCTACATGAAGATGGCCAAGGCTACAAGAAGATTGCCAACACCCTGAAACTGAGCTGCAGCACAGTGGCCAAGATCATCCAGCGTTTTAAAAGAGCAGGGTCCACTCAGAACAGACCTCGCGTTGGTCGTCCAAAGAAGCTGAGTGCACGTGCTCAGCGTCACATCCAACTGCTGTCTTTGAAAGATAGGCGCAGGAGTGCTGTCAGCATTGCTGCAGAGATTGAAAAGGTGGGGGGTCAGCCTGTCAGTGCTCAGACCATACGCCGCACACTACATCAAATTGGTCTGCATGGCTGTCACCCCAGAAGGAAGCCTCTTCTGAAGTCTCTACACAAGAAAGCCCGCAAACAGTTTGCTGAAGACATGTCAACAAAGGACATGGATTACTGGAACCATGTCCTATGGTCTGATGAGACCAAGATTAATTTGTTTGGTTCAGATGGTCTCAAGCATGTGTGGCGGCAATCAGGTGAGGAGTACAAAGATAAGTGTGTCATGCCTACAGTCAAGCATGGTGGTGGGAATGCCATGGTGTGGGGCTGCATGAGTGCAGCAGGTGTTGGGGAGTTACATTTCATTGAGGGACACATGAACTCCAATATGTACTGTGAAATACTGAAGCAGAGCATGATCCCCTCCCTTCGGAAACTGGGTCGCAGGGCAGTGTTCCAGCATGATAATGACCCCAAACACACCTCTAAGACGACCACTGCTTTATTGAAGAGGCTGAGGGTAAAGGTGATGGACTGGCCAAGCATGTCTCCAGACCTAAACCCAATAGAACATCTTTGGGGCATCCTCAAGCGGAAGGTGGAGGAGCGCAAAGTCTCGAATATCCGCCAGCTCTGTGATGTCGTCATGGAGGAGTGGAAAAGCATTCCAGTGGCAACCTGTGAAGCTCTGGTAAACTCCATGCCCAGGAGAGTTAAGGAAGTTCTGGGAAATAATGGTGGCCACACAAAATATTGACACTTCAGGAACTTTCACTAAGGGGTGTACTCACTTTTGTTGCCGGTGGTTTAGACATTAATGGCTGTATATTGAGTTATTTTGAGGGAAGAATAAATTTACACTGTTATATAAGCTGCACACAGACTACTTTTCATTGTGTCAAAGTGTCATTTTGTCAGTGTTGTCCCATGAAAAGATATACTTAAATATCTGCAGAAATGTGAGGTGTGTACTCACTTTTGTGATACACTGTATCTGTTGTATGGGCTCAATGCATTGTTAACGTTAACAATTTCAGCCATACTTTTGGGGGTTGCATGTATGTACACTTTTTAATAGCTTTATTCAGATCTGCAAGAACGTTTACAACAGTATTTAACCTTCCGTTTTCTCTCTTTCTCCCACTTTTGTTTCTATATTTTAGAAAGCGGAATTTGTCTTTATGCTGGCTGGAAACCTGCTCTTCCCTTGGTAGATCAGAAGTGGATCTCCAATGCCCTATTCAAGTGGTCACGCTTTAGGCAACCGGAGCTGGACCATGCCAGAGTGGACAGGATGTGGTGGTACCCCCCGCAACCATCACTTTCTCCAGGCGGTATGCCACAGATGGACAAGTACTTTGGACACGCCTTGTTCCTCTGGATGCCGAGGAAGCTTTAGCATGTGCAGCTGTTTTATCCTCATCCAGACTGCGGCAAGGAGGAGCTCACATCTGCTGGAATGCACCAGAGGATCAGGCAGGTGGTCGGTGTCTGCAGCTCATATTTTATGGCAGCAGAATATCTTGCCTGCAAGAGCTGCAAGAGGAAGGTCATCAGCTGGAGCCACAACATCGTCTCTTAGCTAGACATTGGTCATCGCGCCCAGTTTCCCTGCCTCCTTACCTCCAGACTGGGATGCGACATCCAGGTAGTGCGCCAGATGCGGCAGAGGTGTTTGGGGAACAGCAGCAGTCAGATCCAGAAGCAGCTGGAGGAGCAGCACTCGGAGGCCTGGCTGCAGAAACAGATCCAGTTTCTCACTGACTGCAGAGCATTCACGAGGGCTGCATCATCTGGACTGATCACGCCTGTTGCTGTGGGAGAGCTACCAGGTTTGCTTCCGGTCCCGAAGCATCGCTGGCTGATGCAGGTCTACGCTCAAGACGTCCTGAGCGAGATCTTTACTGTCAGTTACGATGCACTTTTGGATTATTTTCTCTAAAAGTGAAGAAGTACAAAATCGCTAACACTAGAAGTGTTAGTAAGAGGCTATTCATTTATGAAAACTTAGCATTCATAATATGAAGAATTCTTGCAAACACCATAAAGACCAGGGTAAAATTCTTCCACTTGAAAGTAAAAGTTGTTCTGTGTTTATTAAAGTAGATTAAACTTGAATAAAGAATAAAAACAGATTCAGATCTGAGGTTGGTACATTACACCACATTACATTTGATGAATAATGATCATATTCATACCAGCATGTACATTTGATAATTGAAGTAGAACAGTTCTAGTGGATATTGGTAAAAAATTAAACGCGACTTCAGTCACAAAAACGTCTGTGTGACCATACTGGTGTCTGTTAAAAATGCTGCTTCCAGTAAAACTTAATCTGCACTATAAACAGCAAAATGAGTCATCCTCTTAGATGAATGCGCTGGTGTGGTGTACTTAAAGGATATTTCTTTCACTAAAGTTCTTTTCAGACAGTAAACGGTGATATGACTTCTCTCCTGTGTGAATGCGCTGGTGTTGTTGGAGAACATAATATGCAATAAAATACTTCCCACACTCTTAACAGTGATGTAGTTTTTCTATGTGAATACGCTGATGCCGTTTGAGATTATTTTCATACGCAAAAATCTTTCCACACACTGAGCAGTGATACAGTTTCTCTCCTGTGTGAATACGCTGGTGATTTTGGAGGTTACTGTGTTCAGTAAAACTTTTTCCACACTCTGAGCAGTGATACGGCTTCTCTCCTGTGTGAATGCACTGGTGTTTTTGGAGCGTACTCTGATGACAAAAACTGCTTCCACACTCTTAGCAGTGATATGGCTTCTCTCCTGTATGAATGTGCTGGTGTTTTTGAAGGGTACCATGTTCAGCAAAACTCTTTCCACACTCTGAGCAGTAATATGGTTTCTCTCCTGTGTGAACACGCTGGTGTACTTTAAGGTCACTACTTTGAGTGAAACTCTTTCCACACTCTGAGCAGTGATATGGCTTCTCTCCTGTATGAATGCGCTGGTGTTTTTGAAGGGTACCCTGTTGGGCAAAAATCTTCCCACACTCTGAGCAGTGATATGGCTTCTCTCCTGTGATCAAAGACCCAAGACGAGTTAAAAACTCTGCATTGGTCAATCATCAGCCAACCATTCACACCTTCTTGTGTGAAGTACTAGCTCGTTATCTATGGAACGTGTGCAAATGAACTAGATGGAGCCACAAAGCATGATGGGTGAAGTCAAACTACACCTATTTATCTCAGCAGAGAAGTTATTTACATTTAATCCTAAACACAAACAAGGAATTGAAAGGCTATTCTGTAAAGTGAAATGACATGAACTTAGATAAAGCTTTTATGATAAGAATCTAAGTCATGTAAAATGCTGTATGTATATTTGTGTGAATTAGTTTCTACTGTATATGAGGAACAATAAGAAAACTATAAGAGGAAACACCCACCTATAGATTTATCTGTATTTATGGTGTAGAAATATGTGAACTGTTGGATTTACTGAAGCACTTTCTACATTCTGAGCAGTGATACGAGCTCACTGAGGAAACATAAAGATTAATAAAGGGAAGGAAACAAAACCTGAAAATAAGAGCTTTACCTTCCGTTCAAATCCTGTTCAAAGTGCTGAGAATGAGAGCAGTTCATAACTACAGGAACACAGACTGTACTTGTACTCGGTCTGTTTACCTCCAGCAGAGACTGGAACCAACGCCAAACAATTCAACTCTACCCAGGGTTGCCAAATTCAGCACAAATATCCAGCTCAAAGTCTGTCCAAACCCTTCAAATGCTAAAACTAACAGACCTTGTTCATAGCTATGTGAGCGCAAATCCTCATTAAAAACATTTTGTATAGTTTGCAATGAAAGCTTTTAGACAGCCGTAGTAGCCCAAATTGGTGGGAAAATCGCAAGAGTTGCCAGGTTCAGCCTGGTCTAAAATCAATCCTGAAGCTGAAACTAGCCCAGAATCCAGGGTGTCACAGATATTGGTGAAATGGCAAATGAATGAGTTTTTAACAAGACATGAACTTCTGAAGTATTTATTAACTGAAGTCAGGTGTAACGCTGGTTAAGGATCAGAATTTAGGCTCTAAATCGCTGTTACGATACTAAACAGAAATATAAGAACATTTTTACTCTGCCTACTTCTAATTTTCTGATTGTAACATCTAAACATTAACAGCTTATTAGAACTGTACAATTTGCTGCTTTTAGTAAAGAGTGAGCAGTCGTAGCGTAGTGGTTAAGGTACTGGACTAGTAATTAGAAGGTTGCTGGTTCAAGCCCCACCACAGCCAGGTTGCTGCTGTATTGCTCAATTGCTCAGACTGTATACTGTAACTGTATTGTAAATCGCTTTGAATAAAGGCGTCTGCTAAATGCTGAAAATGTAAATAAAGAGACAAAATGAATATTGAGCAGAATTAAGTTCACCTTATTGGTCCGGCCCTCCACAACAGTCCCAGTTTCTTATGTGGCCCCTTAGAAAATGTAATTGCCCACCCCTGATTTTAACCCTGTTTTTTGGTATCCTTAAACTTTATAATAAAGGCCTTTTATATTGTCACATTTCTAGAATGTATTTGTAACCTACA
The DNA here is from genome assembly GCF_030014385.1 of Trichomycterus rosablanca. NCBI lineage: Eukaryota > Metazoa > Chordata > Actinopteri > Siluriformes > Trichomycteridae > Trichomycterus > Trichomycterus rosablanca. Next base: position 19,627,052 of record NC_086001.1, on the reverse strand, counting down.
TGTGGTGTACTATCATTATGAAGTGGAATTGTCTTGTGGAAACAAGTAGATTCCTTTTAATAACGTAAATAATAATAATAATAATAATAAGTTAAACTTATATAGCGCCTTTCTCAATGCTCAAGGACGCTTTACAACATTTTACAATACAATACAATACAATACTTTTACAATACAATACAAAAACTATGAAAAATGCTCAGTAAAGAGAAGTGTTTTAAGCAAAGATTTGAAAATAGTGAGGAAAGACGCAGAGCGGAGAGCCAGAGGAAGGGAATTCCAGAGGCGAGGGGCAGCACAGGTGAATGAACGGCCACCCATAGAAGCCCGCTTGAACCTGGGTACAGCCAATAAGTCAGAGTCAGAGGACCTAAGACTGCGACAGGAAGAGTGATACGTTAGTAAGTCAGCTAAATATACCGGGGCCAGGCCATGTAGCGCTTTAAATGTAAGTATAAGTAATTTATATTTAATTCTCAAAGAGATAGGTAACCAGTGCAGCTTAGCCAGTAGCTGTGTAATATGGTCATATTTTTGGGAAAATGTAAGGATCCGAGCAGCAGTAAAGGGTTTTCTTGTTTGTTTCTTTTACATTTATGTTGCATTTGTTGTTCTTTTTATTTTTTTATGTTATTTATTATTATTAGGTTAATATATTCAGACTGTTTAAAATAGCTTTATGCTCATAATTGTGGTGATTTATGAAGCCTTTTTTACTCCCAGCACACCAAAGATTTACACTTGTGAGCTAATTATTAGTCCTGTCATGAACTGGATTAGATTTGCTTGGTGCAGGACTGATGTTGAGAAAGTCAGATCTCTTATATCTTTATTTATATCAAGTTATTTATAGTTATTTAATTATTAATATCTGCAGTATTTATAAGTATTTTATCCTGATGTTCTTTGAATTCAGATTCTCACTTAGATGCGAAGTGAATTTCATGTTTTTATTACTAGGTGAAGAGTTTAATATTATTGTGGTATTAATGTAGTAAAAGTAATTCTAATTATTCGACTTGTTTCTTTGTTTCTGTTGCTTTCTAAGGAAACAGTTTCTACAGTCTTATCAAAGCATAAACATGAAGAACTTTCATCACTGCTCAGAGTGTGGGAAGAGTTTTACTACGCAGAATCATCTCAAACAACACCAGCGCATTCATACAGGAGAGAAGCCATATCACTTCTCAGAGTGTGGGAAGAGTTTTACTACGCAGAATCATCTCAAACAACACCAGCGCATTCATACAGGAGAGAAGCCATATCACTTCTCAGAGTGTTGGAAGAGTTTTACTACGCAGAATCATCTCAAACAACACCAGCGCATTCATACAGGAGAGAAGCCGTATCACTGCTCAGAGTGTGGAAGCAGTCTTTCTCGTCAGAGTACACTCCAAAGACACCAGCACATTCACACAGGAGAGAAGCCATATCACTGCTCAGAGTGTGAAAAGAGTTTTGCTTACAGTAATGCTCTTAAAGTACACCAGCGTGTTCATACAGGACAGAAACCATATTACTGCTCAGAGTGTGGAAAGAGTTTTGCTCAACAGGTTAACCTCCAAAAACACCAGTGTATTCACACAGGAAAGAAACCGTATCACTGCTTAGTGTGGAAAGAGTTTTGCTTACAGTAATGCTCTTAAAGTACACCAGCGTATTCACACAGGAGAGAAACCATATTACTGCACAGTGTGGAAAGGGTTTTATTCAAAGTAGTGACCTTAAAGTACACCAGCGTGTTCACACTGGAGGGAAGCCGTATCACTGCTCAGTGTGGAAAGAGTTTTGCTAAACAGGTCAACCTCCAAAACCACCAGCGTATTCACACAGGAGAGAAACCGTATCACTGCTTAGAGTGTGGAAAGAGTTTTGCTGAACATAGTACCCTTCAAAAACACCAGCGTATTCACACAGGAGAGAAACCGTATAACTGTAGTCAGTGTGGAAAGAGTTTTACTCAAAGTAGTGCCCTTAAAGTACACCAGCGTATTCACACAGGAGAGAAACCGTATTACTGCTCAGTGTGTGGAAAGATTTTTGCTCATGAAAATAGTCTCAAACAGCATCAGCGTATTCACATAGAAAAACTACATCAATGTTAAGAGTGTGGGAAGTATTTTATTGCATATTATGTTCTCCAACAACACCAGCGCATTCTTACAGGAGAGAAGTAATATCACCGTTCACTGTCTGAAAATAACTTTAGTGAAAGGAATATTCTTTAAGTACACTACACCAGCGCATTCACATAAGAGGATGACCCATATTGCTGCTTATAGTGTGGATGAAGTTTTACTGGAAGCAGCATTTTTAATAGACACCAGTACGGTCACACAGAAGTTACGTTTTTGTGCCTGAAGTCGTGTTTCATTTTCGAATATCCACTAGAACTGTTCTACTTCAATCATCAAATGTACATGATGGTGTGAATATGATCATTAATCATCAAATGTAATGTGGTGTAATGTACCAACCTCAGATCTGAATCTGTTTTTGTTCTTTATTCAAGTTTAATCTACTTTAATAAACACAGAACAACTTTTACTTTCAAGTGAAAGAATTTTACCCTGGTCTTTATGCACTGTAAAACGTGTACTCTAGTAGTAGTTGAATTAATAAAGAATTTTGAATGGGTCTAATTCAGCTTTTTGTTTTACTGATAGCAGTGTAATTTTGTGGATTAATTCAACTTAAAAAATACACTTTGTTCCTCTAACTCGTTCTTCTAGTTCCATTAAAAGCACTTCAATTAAGTTTCTCTTGTGCGTCTGACGTCATGCCGTCAATGTGTGAACGTGAACATTCTTTTCAGAGTTTTCCACCTGCAGTCCAGCAGCCATTTTCTCTCGCTTCTCAGAAAAAGGTAAGTCTAATACAAGCTGTAAAATATATATTTTTTGTTAAATAGTGTGTTAGATGTTAGATATAAAAGTATACACGTGGATTGGATATTAATGTTTAAGACCAGCTATCCCGTAGTCATTAATCATCGATTAAATGTAGCTGTTTTTTGAAACAATCTGCTGTAGCCAATTGATAGTTGGCCAGTAGCTGTTAAAATAGTTATTAACCAACTGTTATTCCGTTATTATTAACAGTTTTTACTTTAGTTCTAAGGCGTATATATGGAAGGGACTCTCGTTGTTTAATCCCATTACTAAAAGCGGTGTATTTATATTGAGGTGAGTAAATTTTACATTAGCTTGCCGCCACTTTAGTTAGAGAGTCCACGCGCGCAATTTAGTTTGCACCACTTTCAGTTTGGGTGGTGGGTCATTCTCAGCACTTTAGGGACCTTAATGTGGTGTTGTGTTTTAGTGTGTTGAGCTGGTATGATTGGATCAGAAACATTAGTGCTGCTGGAGTTTTTAAACCCCTCAGTTTCACTGCTGAACTGAGAATTTGTCTACCAACCAAAAATATATTTTCAACAGCATCCTGTGATGAATAATGATGTGCTTGAGGATGACTAACACAAACAACAGATTAGCTACTGTCTCTGACATTACATCTACAAGGTGGACTAACTAGGAAGGAGTGTAACAGAGTGGACACATTATTTAAAAACTCCAGCAGCACTGCTCTGATCCACTCATACCAGCACAACACACACTAACACACCACCACTATGTCAGTGTCACTGCAGTGCTAACAAAGGGATCCTGACCATTGAAGAATAGGGTGAAATGGTGTTAAAGTATGCAGAGAAAGAGACACTACAGTCTGATATTGTTTAGCCTATGAGCTATTTTGGTGATTAGCGTGCTAGTGAACTTGTTCATAAAGTTACAGTAAATTTCTGTAAATTTCTTTACCTATTTTTGTAATGCTAGTTTTTATCATTTTGTGTACTTTAGAATTCTGGTGCAGGTGATGTTCAGAGGGACCTTGAGCAGCTCACCACTGCAGTGTTTCTCGTTCGGAGGGAGGGAGAAGGAATTCAGGAGCCACCTGAAGACACTGGCATAGTCATTGAGGGAGTGGAGGTACCTCACTTGCACGTCTTTGGATTGTTGGGAGGAAACTGGAGCACCCAGAGTAAATCCATGCAGGCACAGGGAGTACATGCAAACTCCACACAGAAAAGACCCAGACCACCCAGAAATCGAACCCAGGATTTTCTTGCTGTGAGCTGACAGTATTACCCCACTTAGCCACCGTGCTGCCACCAAGAATTTACTGTGTTGTTAATATGCTTGTTATAGGTTACATGTTAATTACAAATTAGAGCTGGACCCATTTTGTTTGAGCAGCATACAACACTACAAATATTTGCTACTGATTGAAAAAAAGCACTTGATGCCATCACTGATGACAATTTAAGAGAAATGCCATAGCATGTATAATCTTTACATATAATGCATTTGGGTGGCATGGTGGCTAAGTGGGCAGCACTGTCGCCTCACAGCAAAAAAGTTCTAGGTTTGATTTCCAGGTGAAGCGTCAGTTTCCTTTCTGTGTGGAGTTTGCATGTTCTCCCCGTGTCTGCGTGGGTTTACTACTCCGGGTGCTCCGGTTTCCTCCCACAGTACAAAGACATGAAAGTGAGGTAAATTGGAGATACAAAATTGTCCATAACTGTTCGATAGAACCTTGTGAACTGATGAATTTTGTGTAATGAGTAACTACCGTTCCTGTCATGAATGTAACCAAAGTGCACTTGTTGACAACTTGTTAAATTTATAGTTAAACAAATCTGCATTTTTGGTCCTAATAACTGTTATGCATTTTATGCACATTTGTCTTAGAAGTAAAGGACACAAATGACGCATCATTTTATTCAATTTATGCATATGTGTTGGTCAAAAAGCCATGTTGGTGACTTATGAAGTCTATATATATAAAGAATGCTGAATAAAGTTAAAAAAATGCATTACATTCATGTGTTTTTTGTTTCTTTAGCCAACTTAAAATTGAATGCACAGTATTTTAATTACATGTACCAAACTAAAATGACACACTACGGTTAGTACAAAAGTTCCATTACCTGAAACCATACTAGTAAGGAGTAGCATTTCACTTTTAAGTAAAAAAAATAATTGAGTTGAAAAATTTTAAAACTTTTTGACTTAAGTTCAGGTTGACTTTAAATTTAAGTTGTATTAATGCAAACTATTAAATTGAAAACAATAAAAAATACATTGATCTGACAAAAAAAAATTGTGTTCATCTAACTTTCAAACTTAATGAAATAAAACTTAATTCATTTATGTGTTACCAATTGAAGTAATTTTTTTAAGTTGGTCCAACAATTCTCTTTTTACAGTGTAGTGCCGTTTTCCAACAGTGGAACGTTTTGTTGTGATTTTTTATCGTAGTTCTTTCTCATAGGCTCCATTCAGCACCTATAGTGAAGTTTGTTAGAGATAACAAAAGAAAAGGGAAAGAAAAACATACACGTACACGTAAAAGTCGCATAAAACAAATGTTTGCACAAATAATATAAAACCAAAGTACAAAATAAACATTTCACTTATTTTAATGATCTCACAAATCACTTCTCAGTTTTAAAGGTCAAAGGCAGCAGCATCTTTTAGATTAGAACAGCTATTAACATTAAATATCATAAAAAAAGAACCTCACAGCTCAGCACAATGGTTAAACTGCACAACCCAACAAGTTAAAATAACCCATCATGTGTTCTGTTTAATATTTACACAGTGCTGGGTTGCCAAATAACACTTTTTCACCTGCATTCTGCCTTTTCTTTCCTGTATACCAAAAACAGTCGCCATTGCAGGTTTACAAAAACACTTGGGACAAAAGAGCCATAAACACTTTCTAATTTTTATATACTATACAAATGAAATAATATTAAAGTCACAAATCTGTACCCAAGCAACAAGCTGTAATTTATTTCTAGCACCACTAGATAGCGACGATGTCTGTACAACATTTTGAACTTCACTTTAAAAGTCAGGTGAATGTGTTTTACTGTAGTAAGAATGAAAGTATGAGCTGATCTTTGTCTCATTGTGTAGCTTTGATGAAGAAAAAGCCGCTGGGTCAGTGTGTAACAGGAGGTTTGGAGTGAAGGTGGGTGTGTGTGGATAAAAGCTTCCAGCACCTGGTATTCCCAAGCGGTCTCCCGCCCAAGTACTAACCAGGCCCGACCCTGCTTAGCTTCCGAGATCGGGCGTTCTCAGGGTGGTGTGGCCATAAGCGTGAGATGCTACAAACTAGCTGCTTCTTATAGACGCCCGTCGTTCAGCCTTTCTAAATAAATAAATGATTAAAAGCTTAAAATTGTTTAGGTTAGTTCATCAAATTTCAGGCTTATGTAAACAAAAATCTCAAGTGAACGACTAATGAAATTCATTTATTTATAAATAGTGTTTATGGTTTTACGCGTGATGTTTAAAAACAACAACAAACTGATAAACTATCTGATGAAGCAAAAGCTCTGAACCTTTTCTGTATTTTGGCTCCGCTGTTCCTCATGTTTCATGTTTACAGTTTCTCCATTTTGCATTAATTACTAAACTTGTGTTTTTACTTTCCCGGTTGTTTCTGTGGTATTTGTGTGATTGGCTGATAGTCCTGCACTGAAGATACTGTGGGTCACTGCCAGTGTTGCCAACTCCTCAGTTAGGAAAGTAGCTATTGGCTGTCCTAAAAGTCGCTAGAAGTCATTAAATGACGTCATCGCCTAATTTGCATAAGGGTTAGCACATGTGGATAGATCTATATATTATTATAAACTATAGGTAACACATATGAATAGATCCATTGATCTGTATCTCAGACATATAGTAAACATGTAGTATGTTTACATGTATCTCAGGCATGTAGTAAATAATATTCTAACCCTCTATGAGGAATATCTTCTAAGGTTTCGCCTCCATGATTTATCATACCCTGTTGGATAAGATTCCAGTGAGAAAACTATAGATCACACAGATCTTATCTATAGCTACAAAAACATGGAATAAGGAACAAATCATTAGAACTAAACTGACATGGAAAAGCAACAAAAATAGTTTTACGTACACAAACAGCTAAGTACAAGATAACGTAATAAATGCTCAACATGTTCACTCAGTAATGAACTTTATTACACACAACCTTTACTGTACCATCTGAACTGCTAAAAAAACTGAAAAATAACCGAATACATTTTGTGTTGTCGTAATGTTCAGGTCGCAGATGGTTATTTAAAAATGATTGGCTTTCCTAGATGTATCACTGAACGCTTGTATAAACATGGTTAAATAAAACGTTAGCACATAGCATTAGATAAACAACTGTTATTCAACTGTATGCAATCACGTATAGCTAATTTGAGCACCTTGTATAGTTCTGAAATAGAATACAAAATAAGTCACATAATAACGGCATTACAGTAATCCCTCGCTATATTGCGCTTCGACTTTTGCGGCTTCACTCTATCGCGGATTTTATTTGCAAGCATGTCTAAATATAAACCGCGGATTTCTGCTAGTGATGGGTCGGTCGCAAACGATCCGGCTCTAAGAGCCGGCTCTTTAAAGTGAACGATGGGATTCGGCTCCTGGTCGTTTTTTTGTTGTTGTTTTTTTTCTGTTAAAGCCGCACGTGATTGGTCAAGATGCGTAGTGGCGTGCACAGACAGCGTGCACACGAACAGGAGGGAGAGAAAGAGAACTTGATAAAGTTCTGCAGACAAGGGGGGTGTGTTTGAAAAGCTAGCTCTCTCTCTACATAGACGCATTTTACGTCATCCTGTGCGCGCTCCCGATAAGGAGGCTGTTCAAACATGGCTGACGGTGCGGACAAACGAATGGAGTTTTTTTCAAACGTAAATAAAATATTACTGATTTTTAACTTGTATAAACTTGTACCGAGTGTTTTTATTTGCAAGTTCGGGCTTGTCAGGAAATGTAACCGTTATCGTTACATGAAGGGAGATGCTATATTGACATTAGCATGCTGTGCTACCTCAATCCATTGGTTTTAATGACAAGATGCTTAATGCTAAAGCCGATGGAATTGGGTTATAAAAATAACCATGTAAACACATGGTTTTTACTTCACGGATTTTCACCTTTCGCGGAGGGTTCTGGAACGCAACCCCCACGATCGAGGAGGGATTACTGTACATACACTTAAACTTTACACTTTTATATGAATTAAAACTAAAACCACACATTACTAACTGCTAACAGAAATAAATTAGGTAAAGTTAGCACAGAATTATAGGCGTTCCACTCAACGAGTCAAAAACAGATGTGCACATGCTCGGTAGGACAAATCGATGGTATTGGGTAAAATAAATCAGCGTAGACGGGACACTATGAATATCTAGTGATGCCCTTTGGGTTAATGAATGCCCCTGCGGTCTTTCAACGCTTTATCAATGAGGCTTTGCGGGAGGCCCTTGACAGATACGTCTATGTCTATCTAGACCAGGGGTCAGCAACCCGCATACGGCTCATTCATTCTTATACTGCGGCTCCGCGTGGCTTGGGAAAATAAATTATAAGTAATTAATTGAAGTGTAATTTATTTGTGTTAGTTCTTTTTTTAATTTTAGTTCTAAATTGGAAGATTATTGTGATCTTAAATAATAAAATAAAATTATATGTTATTATTTTTTATTTTTCGTCGCTCAAAATAACCGTCACACTCTCGGAAGCCGGTATACCCGCCAAAACGCTGTGCATTTATCGAGACTTTCAACCCCAATTATGGCGAAATGTAAGAAAAGTATCTGAAGAAAATAGAACATTTAATGATGCCTGGGCAGATTAGTTTGCATTTACCTCTGACGAGAGTGGCCTGCCAGTATGCCTAATTTGTGGAGAGAGGCTGGCTAACAATAAAAGATCAAATGTCGCAAGACATTTCCAGAAAAAAACACACAGCCTTTGCTGAAAAATACCCGGAGGGAGAGGAGAGAAAAAAAGCTGTTTCGGAACTGATGCGGAAGGCTGATCTGAGGAAAAATCAATTATTGAAGTGGATGAAGTCTGCAAATTCAACCACATATGCAAGTTTTGTGGCCGCTCAGGAAATAGTCAGGCATGGGAAGCCGTTCACAGACGGAGAATATATGAAAGAGTCATTCATTAAAATTTTAGAACACCTATTCGCGGACTTTAAAAACAAGAGTGAAATTGTGCAAAAAATCAGAGAGATGCCTCTCTCTGCGAAGACTGTCAAAGACAGAACTAATGGCAACAAATATCACAAAACAGCAAATTAAAGACATCAATTCAGCTGCAGCGTACTCAATCGCCTGTGATGTGTCCAAAGACAAAAGTGACATCGAACAAATAGCGCTGTTCTGCCGATATGTGAACTCTGCTGGACCACAGGAAGAAATGGTTGAGCTGATACCACTAAAATGCCAGACACGGGGGGAGGACATCTGTGAGGCTGTGCTTGATTGTTTAAGAGCCAACGAAATAAAAACAACCCACCTAGTGTCAGTGGCTACTGATGGGGCACCGAGTATGACTGGAGCGCACAGGGGCTTTGTGGCCTTGCTGCAGAAGTCACTGGATAGAAAGCTGCTGATGTTTCACTGCATCCTGCACCAAGAGGCATTGTGCGCGCAAACTTTTCCTCCAGAATGCACAGAGATTATGAATGTTGTAATTCAGATTATCAATAAAATAATGGCAAAAGGATTAAATCACAGTCAGTTCTGTTCATTACTGGAAAAGGTGGAGTGCACCTACTCTGATCTCCTGTTGCATAACAGAGTCCGGTGGCTGTCTAGAGAAGAGGTGCTGAAACGCTTTGCTGCATGTCTGGTAGAGGTGAAAACTTTCATGAGCGGCAAAGGGCTCACCTTTCCTGAGCTGGAACAGCCAGAATGGCTGGAAAAGCTGAACTTCATGGTGGACATGACAGCAAACCTGAACACGCTGAATACAACTCTTCAGGGGAGAGGAGGCACAGCGCTACACATGCTGGAGGAGGTGTTAGCGTTTGAGCGCAAACTGACAGTTTTAGCCAGAGATTTACAGAGAGGCACGCTATCTAACTTCCCTTCTTTAAGGGAGTTCAAACAAGCTCACGAGATAAATTTAGAGTATTTGCAGTCTGCAATCACCACAATGCAAGCATCATTTGGGAAACGATTCCGTGAGTTCAGAGAGGAAAAACCCACATTGTCCTTCCCCATCACTCCCCTGAACATCGATCCATCTCTGTTAAATGTGTCTGCATTTGCATGTGTTAGTCAACCTGATCTGGAGCTGGCTGACATAGCTGAAAAAGATATGTGGGTATCCAAATTCAAACGCTTGACAGAGGATCTTGAAGATGTTGCCCGTCAGAAGGCCACTCTCGTTCAGAATCACAAATGGAGTAATATTGAGAACCTTCCAAGACAAATTCGTGTTTGAAACATGGAATGCCATCCCCGACACCTACATAAACATGAAAAAATATGCATTTGGAGTCCTGTCGATCTTCGGATCCACATATGTATGTGAGCAGCTATTCTCCACCATGAACTATGTTAAAAACAAACACCGCTCACGCCTCACAGACGCAGCTTACAGTCCTGCGTAAAGATGAAAGTGACTTTGTACAGCCCCGATTTGCAGATGCTGTGCGCAGAGGTTCAGGAGCAGAAGTCCCATTAACCAGGTAAAATAAATATTTATGCAGATATTTTGCAAATATTTATTTTTCATTGTTTAGTGGCATAGTGTTTTTTTCCAATTTATTTTTTCAAGGCTCCGCTACATGCTCCGAAAGCCCAAAGGCGATATAAGGATGACAGCTCACGGCATTTTTTGTTTGCTACATGGATAATTAAAGTTCAGCTTTTTAATTCATTTGAAAGAGACCTTCAACTCGGTGTGTTTTTTATTATTATTTTTGTAAGAGTTCAAAATGTGTTCATTACATAAATAAAGTTTAATTTTCTCTGTAGCACTTCATGGATTTCATAAGCAACACACTATAGTTGTTTATACAAAGCGTAAAGGTAAAAAAAAAAAATATATATATATATAGTGTTATCTTATTTGCGGCTCCCAGTGTTTTCTTTTCCGTGGAAACCGGGTCCAAATGGCTCTTTGGGTGTCAAAGGTTGCCGACCCCTGATCTAGACGATATCTTAATCTTTAGCCGATCCATCGATGAACACGTTCGTCGGGTTCTCCAGCTTTTGCTCGACCATCATTTGTTCGTCAAGCTGGAGAAGTCAGTTTTTCATACCCGATCAGTGTCTTTTTTGGGGTTTATAATTTCACAAGGTGCCCTGCGAATGGACCTGGCTAAGATCAAATCTGTGGAGGATTGGCCAACTCCTAGTTCCGTACACCATGTGCAAGGATTTCTGGGCTTTGCAAACTTTTTCCGGCGGTTCATTCGGAACTTCAGCTCGGTCGCCGCTCCTTTGACGGCTCTCACAGGGAAGGGTCCATTTAAATGGACGGTGCAGGCCCAACAAGCCTTCAATAGGCTCAAGTCTCTCTTGACAACTGCTCCTGTATTGCAGTTGCCCGACCCAGAGGAACCTTTCATAGTGGAAGTGGATGCCTCTGACGTCGGGGTTGGGGTGGTTTTGTCCCAGAGAGGGGGTCCGGAAAAGAAGCTCCACCCATGCGCTTTCTTTTCGCACCGTCTAACTCCTGCTGAGCGTAACTACCTGGTAGGAGATAAGGAGCTTTTGGCCATCAAGCTGGCGCTTGATGAGTGGCAACATTGGCTAGAGGGGGCAAAATATCCCTTCCTTGTCTGGACAGACCATAAGAATCTGTCGTTTATCCAACAAGCAAAGCGGATGAATTCCCGTCAGGCTCGGTGGTCACTTTTTTTTGGTCGGTTTCATTTCACCCTTTCTTACAGACCAGGGTAAAAAATTTTTAAGCCTGACTTGTTGTCTAGGCAGTGGGAACAGACCAGACCTGAAACCGACCCTGATCCTATCATCCCCCCTAGCCAAATTGCTGCCCCAGTAACGTGGTGCATATTCAAAACTGTGAGAGACGCTCAAGTTGTTGAGCCCGACCCAGGTGGAGGTCCGCCTGACCGGATGTTTGTACCATCAACAGTTCGTCGTCAGGTGTTTGAATGGGCTCACGCGTCCTCATTTGTGGCTCACCCAGGAGTCTCTAAGACCCTGGTGTTCTTGCGCCGAAGGTTCTGGTGGCCGGGGATGGAGAGTCAGGTTAAGGACTTTGTCCGTACCTGCGCTGTCTGTGCGACTAATAAAAGCACAAGAGAGCATCCTCGTGGACTTCTCCATCCATTACCAGTACCCTCTAGACCGTGGTCCCACCTGGCACTGGATTTTGTCACGGGCTTGCCAAAATCCAGGGGATTCACGGTGGTACTGGTGATTGTGGACCGGTTCACTAAATCTTGTCTTTTCGTTCTGATGCCCAAGCTCCCGTCCGCCATGGCTACTGCACAGGCTGTTCTGCAACATGTGGTGAGAGCACATGGGGTCCCGTCCGACATTGTGTCGGATCGGGGTCCACAGTTCATTAGCCAGTGCTGGCGAGCCTTTTGCCAACTTCTCGGCGCGACGGCCAGCTTATCCTCGGGATATTATCCCGAGTCCAACGGACAATCGGAGCGGGTCATTCAAGATCTAGGCAAGATGCTTCGGTGCTTGACTGCAGGTAATCCAGCCACTTGGGCGGATAAGCTGTTGTGGGCTGAATTTGCTCACAATACCCTGCACCATGCCGCTCTGGGTATGTCACCATTTGAGGCACAGTTCGGCTATCCCCCTCCGCTGTTTCCTGATCAGGAACAAGAGGTTGCGGTGCTGACTGTGCAGCAACATATCCGTCGCTGCCGTGCCGCCTGGCGGAAAGCAGGCCCTTTTGGCCTCTCAGCGCTCCATGAAGCGCAATGCTGACCGTAGGCGGCAGCTGGCTCTTACGTTCCGTCCGGGCCAACGTGTCCTCCTATCGACGAGGGATCTTCCCGTCAAAAGGTACCACTCACAAGCTCGCACCGAGGTACATTGGCCCGTTCAAGGTAGTCCGACGGATTAACCCGGTGACATATAGGTTGGAGTTGCCCCCCAGGATTAAGGTGCATCCGACCTTCCATGTCTCCCAACTTCGCCCGTTCGCGGGTAGGGAAGCTTTACAACAACCCCCCCCCCCCCCCCCTCCCCCTCCCCCTCCCCCTCGTATCATCCAGGGTGCCCATGCATTTACGGTCCGCCGTCTCCTGGATAGCAGGAAAGTGCACGGTAGCACCCAATACCTGGTGGTAGAGTCTGATGGCGGTGGGTAAAAAAGATCATTAAAGGTTTTATGGATTTTACTGTTTTTACTTCAAAAGAAAGGAACCAGATCCTGAACCAACCCCTATTTCTGAACCCAGCCATAAGATTAGAATATAAAGGAGCAAAAATCAACAGCTAAAAGATGTTTCATATGAATTCACACACAGATTTTTACCCACACAGACATGCACTGACTTAATGAAAGAAAAAGAAGAATACAAAATAAAATGGAAATTAAAGAACAATATCAAATATAAAACAACAAAACCTTTTAAATGGATAAAAGAAATTAAGGAGAATAAAAGAGAGGAAGAAAATGATCAACCTGAAATTAAAGTATGTGGGACTGCTGAGGCGTGTAAACTGTTTCCCCTGATTGTAGCGTAGTTGTGTAGAGGATTGGGTTCACCTTGAAAAGATCAGGTTGTACTCCAAAATAGGTTTTATGCCCCCAATGGGGTGTTTTATTAGCACCAACACACACAAAAAGAGAAAAGAAAGACTGTGCAAAAAGAAAACTAAACAAATTAAAATCAACAAATACCCTTCAGGATTATTACGGCTTATCTAGCCCCAATCAGCAATCCCATTTTTAACTATCTGACTTAATAGCAGTCAGGTTTAAGGTAGTAGCACCCTGGCCACTCTCTCACAGCATGCATCATCTACCATTTTAGACTGTCCCATTTTCCCTCCATTTAACCCCTAAACCCGCGCCCCTACTTTGCAGGACTGAACCATTCTGAGGCTGGTGGGGTTACATAGATATATCCATATATAACAAACACAAACACAATACACATACCATTCACCATATCACCACATCCCATTTACCAGTAAATATATTCTGCTCTGGATATCCATACTTATCCGCTAATTGACTCTACTTTGCAGACTCCTGGCAGCTACCCCCCCCCCCCCTTTCTACAACATGGCCGTGGGCTCTCTCGGCCAGTATAAAGGAAGCCCTGGAAGGCGCCGGCTCTTTCCCTAAGGAGCTGTGTAGTAAACCATCTGAGGTAAGTAACTGTGCCCACTTATATACATATATACATAACCTAATCTTGGGGATGAGGCAGGCTATCTGACCTCATCACAAAGTACAAATAAAAATGGAAACAATAGAATTGTTACTCAAATATTATTGTAACTCAATTCATAATGTAATAATACAGACCCTGTAGCGGTGGTCTTGCTAAAAGAATCAGGAAACAGTCATTGGATGAAAGCCTGGGTTGTTCTCAAACATACCACATTTGTATGGTATAAAGTGAAAGATTTCTTCTGGAGAAAATAAACATTACATTGTAATAAAATGTCATTTTAAAAATCTAATCTCTCTCTCTATACAGGGTCACTGTGGAGCCAAATTGGTGGCTAAGTGGGCAGGTCTAAACTGCTGTAGGTTGAATGAGCAGAGATAAACTGATGAAGGTGGAATGAACGTACCACAATACAAATAACTATTTCTGTGAAAGAATCAAATCCCCTCTGAAACCATCCACACGTATCGAAGTTCTGCTGTATTATTCTTCACCATTCATCCACTTAGATGATAAATATTCAAGAACAGAAGAAATCAGGAAAGGGGTTAAATACTTTCTCACAGCACTAAATAAATAGTGGTTAATAAATTGAAAAATAAAATCTTCATAAATGTATCACTGCCTCACAGATTCTAAAATCACTCACAGTTTAATGTTACACTTTCATGTAAATTTTACATTTAATTTGTTAAATCTGACAATTTCACTTTTGATCTTAAATAAAGACGAAACCCCGGGTAGAGGAGCTGAGTGAACGTGGTCTGAACTCTGTGGAGGAGCTTCATTGTATCAGACACGCTGTAGAAGGACAGAGTTCCTGCTTTATAATCCACATACACTCCTATTCTAGAGGAACTCGGCATTATGGGAATTATAGTCTCTTTATTATTGTGCCAGAATGAAAATCTGGATGGAGAACAGAACAAACTCCAGGACTGATCATTACGTCCAAACAAACACTCAACACCACGTCCTTTCCTGCTGATGCTTTTATATGACATTGCTATATAAACCCACTTATACCCACTCCACTCAACCTCCCAGTAACAGCGCCCACTCACACTCTCTCTACACAGAACCTGGGGGTAATAATCAAATCTATCTGGATGATCAGGATACGACTGTAATGTTTCACTGCAGGTCACCACTTTGTTCTCCTCAGACAGATGGAGGTTTTTATATACTGTGTTTGGATCCAGTGTGAACCGACAAACATCTGGAGAGGAAACACAAAATAAAGCAATTAACATAGGAGAGAGAGTGTGTGTACAGTGTGTGTGTGTACAGTGTGTGTGTGTGTACATTGTGTGTGTGTACAGTGTGTATGTGTGTGTAATTATACATATGTCTAAGTGTGTGCGTGTAAGAGTGTGACACTAGACAAACACACAAATACTACTTAAACACACACAAACACTACACAGACATATAGAAACACCCCACAAACACGGCACATTCACAAACAGTACACAGACACACACCAGCAACACAAAATCCAACAACAAACAAACACACAGTCATGCTAATAAAGCTCTTTGAATTGTGTGTGTTAAAGTGTGTGTGTGCACATATGATTGTGTGTGTCTGTTAATGTGTGTGTAAGTGTGAATGTGTGTAAGCATGTGTGTGAGAGGTGTGTGTGTAAATGTGTGTTGGTGTATATTAGTGTGTATTTGTGTTGGTGTATGTTTGTGTGTGTGTGTATTTCAGTGGTTTCTGTGACAGATTAAGACTCATAAAATATACAGACAGCAGTTTAAATGATTGTTTTAACTTCATGACCCCTGAAGTGTGACAAATCTGTAAAAAATACAGATAACTGGGGGGGTGCAAATACTTTTTCACTGCACTGTGTATGTTTGTGCGCTTGTGAAAAACTTACATTGTAGAAAATCTTCTCTGATTTCAGGTTTGGGAGGTGAAGTAATCCGGGGTTTCTTCACTGCAGAAAGAGTAACAGTACAATCACTGAGCACAGTAAATACATTCATACATGTAGGTATTATTATTATCCTGTTTAGCCCACTATGTAAGAGACAGGTGCCACCCGTTGTCTGTGTGTGTGTTAGTTTAGGCCTGGTTTGGCAGTTTAGCTGTTTTGCTTATTTCTTTTATTTGGCACTGTCTACAGTTCACTTTGTCAGTGGGAGTTTTAAGTTCTAGTTTCTACAACTTTTTGTGTTGTGTAATTAAAACACTTTGTTTATAAAAACCTGTAATATTTAAAGACCTGCTGAGTAAAGTTGATTTAGCTGAGTATAAATCTGTTTTTCTGCCTCCTCATTTTCACACTTCACTAAGTTATGTAGCACACTGGCAACTTACTAATGTACCAACAATTACACTAGTCTTTTATTAAGGCTAACTATGTACGCGTAACAGTGTGTGTGTGTGTGCGTGTGTGTGTGTGTGTGTGCGTGTGCGATTATACATATGTCTAAGTGTGTCTGTGTAAAAGTTTGACACTACACAAACACACACAAACACTGCACAAATACACAGACACTACACATACACATAAATACTACTCAAATACACACAAATGCCACACAAACGCTACACAAACACTGCACATACACAATCACTGAACAGGCATATAGACACTGCACAATCACACAAATACACAAATGCTACACAAACACTACACACATACACAAACGCTAAACAAACACTACACAAACACATACAAACCCTACACATACACACAGACAATACACAATCACACAAACACTACACAAACACACATACTGTACATTACATAAACTACACATACACAAACAGTACACAGACACACACCAGCAACACACATTCCAACAACAAACAAACACACAGTCATGCTAATAAAGCTCTTTGAATTGTGTGTGTGTGTTTCAGTGAGTGTGCATGTCTGCTAATGTGTAAGTGTGAATGTGCATAAGAGTGTTTAAGCATGTGTTTGAGTGGGTGTGTCTCTGTAACTGTGTCTATGTAAATGTGTGTTGGTTTATGTCAGTGTGTGTGGGTGTGGGTGTGTGTGTGTTTTAGTGGTTTCTGTGACTGAATGATTGAGACTCATAAAATCTCCTGGATCAAAAATATAATGACAGCAGTTTAAATGATTGTTTTACTTGTTTTAACTTCATGACTTCTGAGGTTCTTTGTGATATTTAAATAACTATTAAATAACAGTACATGGAACAGTGGTCAAAACATCTTACTAACAGTCAGTCATGGTGTTGGTTGTGTGATGGTGTTGGAACGCCTTGCTGCTTCAGGGCTAAAGAAGAATGTCTGGTCATAAGTTCATGATTTAAAGATTAAACACTTGTGTAAAACAAAAACACAACAATTCCAAATAACAAGAGCAGATCTTTGTTAAAATAAATCTGAGGAAATAAAGTTTAGGTTTTGGACTTAATCAAATTTAGACTTGAACCAAACTAGGCTGCTGTAGCATCTGAAATAGTAACATTGACAAATCTGTAAAAATACAGATAACTAGGGGGTGCAAATACTTTTTCACTGCACTGTGTATGTTTGTGTATTTGTGAGAAACTTACATTGTAGAAAATCTCTGATTTTAGGTTCAGGAGTAATCCGGACTTTCTTCACTGCAGAAAGAGTAACAGTACAATCACTAATCACAGTAAATAAATATCTGCACTAGAAAGTGTCACAGGTACAGCCAGTAAGAAGTTCTTCCAGTGTTTGTCTAAAGTGACTTTAAGTCTGAGAAACTACAGTGTGAGTGTATTTCATTTAACCCTGGACTCACTGTGACCATGACCAGTATTTGTTACGGGGAGTGGGTGAGGTGGTGGACCCAAGCGCAGAATGTCTTTTAATGTGTGTGGTTATTTCAACAAAATACAGAGTAATCAATATAAGTTTATGGTTGGATACGTGTTAAAAAGTACAATAAATATATAATTTGATTTTAGAACACTCGTTGTGTGTTTTGGCTTCTGCCAGATTCAAACCTCCGACTTCTAGCGCTATAGCGCTGTGCTTCATCAACGCGCCACTGACTGGGACACGGAGGATACGGATAAACCGCTATAAAAGGCGGTGAGAAAATAAAGGCGCGAAACGACAAACAAAGGAGACGCCGGTATCGCGTACTCAAACAAAGGAATGTTTTTTCAAAACTTAAACAAAAGTACTCAAACTCTTCCCCACGCTCCCGTGAAGAAACGTCTTTTTTCTCTTTCGAAAAATATATTGTGCTTGTGAAACATGAAACAAACGTAACGAAAGTGGAGGACTGAGCTTCACTCTTGTGCAGCTCAATAACCTCCCTTTACTTTTCTATTAATCTCCTTTCTGTGCTTTTATTTTCCTTTCTTTCCCTTTCCTTTCTTTTCTTTTGCCTCTCTGTTCTTTCCCTTTCTCCTCTTTTCCTTTCTTTTTCTTTGTTTTTGTTTTCTTTCTTTTCTACTTTTCTCTCTTCTATTCTTTTCTGTTTTACAAATACCCTTTTTACCGGTAACACTGATTTAACGGTGCGACGCCGGCTGCTGTTTGACGCCGGGTTTAAATGCAGTGCCGCACAGCTGAGCCTGGTTGGCACTGATTGTCGTTGGGGATTCTGGGGGTTGGAGTTCTGAAGCTCCACTCCACCAGTTCTTCCCCTGCGCCGCCCAGGCCCCCTGCTGGCGGCTGACTGTACTGGCGGAACCGTTATAGTATTGGGTTAATGAGTAAATGAATGATGTTGTTAATGATGTAAAATGTTCATGTTGGTGGATTTGATTGTTTTGTTTGATGTTTGAGTACCGAAGCATTTTGGACACAATGGAACACTGAGGGTTTAAACTCACCTTCATCTGGTATCTTCTCACACTGCTCGTTCCAGAATTCTTCTACTTTCTCTCTCAGCTGAGATACAGACTTTGTAACATCATCAAATGAGAGGAAAGGAATGATTGTGACGGCGGCTGATTCTGCAGATCCAGCAGGAGCCGAGAGAGACTGAAAATTCTACATCCAGACAGATAATGTTCACAGAGAAACAACAAGATGATGATGAATCACAAATGATTCAACTAATAAACTTGTGTCTGTAAAACTGTTGAAAATAGTTGGTACAAGGACAATTTTAGACTACTGTGAAGATTGTAAAATGTTCCAAAAACATCTTAAACAGATAATCCAGCTGTGTTTGGGTATAAAAGAAACATTCAGGTACAGACCAATTTTTGTGAGCAACGACTCTAAAATGCATTATTAAATAATCCTACAGTTTAAACACAACATTCTTCATCAAGCAACACCAGCCCTGTTATTTTACGACCTGTCCACTAGAGGCCACCATTACCTAAATATTGAACCCAATCTTTTATTGTCTGCATCAGGTGTTTTCTGTTTGCCTTCTTTAAAAAAACAAAACAAACAAAAAAAAACCCTAAAACAATTGTTCAGGT
Source organism: Trichomycterus rosablanca (assembly GCF_030014385.1). Taxonomy (NCBI): domain Eukaryota; kingdom Metazoa; phylum Chordata; class Actinopteri; order Siluriformes; family Trichomycteridae; genus Trichomycterus; species Trichomycterus rosablanca. Next base: position 19,607,412 of record NC_086001.1, on the reverse strand, counting down.
TTCTGTAAGTCTGAATTCTCAGACAAAAATATTGTGGACTATGTATGTATTGTGTTACAGTTGTGTTGTGTTAGAGTTGCTGCTATTTCGATGCACATTTGTCTAAATTTGTTGGCCTCAAATTGTTATTTACTTCATTTAGTTTTGGAATCATTAGAACAAATGCACAGCAGCACCGACAATTTTGACAGATTATTAGGACTCAGCTGTACACACTTTTAATAGAACTGCATTCACTTTCTTCTCAGGGCTGAACAGGTTCATTTATTCAACCACTGGATTGATACCATTTCAATACATTCTCAGATACCAGCTGCCCCTTTTCCTTTGGCTGGCAACCAATCAGATTTCCTTTCAGTTAGAGATTAAATGGTGTGGCTGTCCACCAAAAAACTCAGCCCTGTTATTTCCCTACCTGTCCACCAGAGACTGACATCAATGTTCAATCTTCAATGTTCAATTTGTGTTCTTTGACTGTTGTTTTCCTAAACTTGAGAAATGAAATGTTCACTATAGAAGCACTTCTGTAAGTCGCTCTGGATAAGAGCGTCTGCTAAATGCTGAAAATGTAAATGTAAATCTAAGCTCTCATTATCTGATATCAGGTAAGTTCATACTATTTCTTATGTTTTTAATGCTACTGTCATCAAGTTTTTTCACATTCTGTACAAATTTTATTATTTGGACTGGTGCAGCAATAATATAATTATTTTAGTGCTGTTACCTGGAGGAAATGGACGGGATCCTCTGTGTGTGAAAGCTGTTCCAGTTTAGCATCTTTCCTCTTCAGCTCTACAATCTGCTGCTCCACCTGCTTCAGGACTTTTTCAGCTCGACTTACTTCTGCTGTCTCTCGATCTCTGATCAGATCTTTTGATTTGATTAGTTTAGTACAAATCCTGTCAATGTTCTTTACTGCTGTCTGTGCAGAACACTGTTAGAAGATTCAGAAAGAGGAAACATTTCTCACTCAGATATTTAGAAATCAAAAGAAAATCAGAAGACATTTTAAACAAGTTAGAGATCTAAGCTTAGAAGGTGTATTAACAAATCAGAGCTCAAGTTGAGAACATCACAAGAGACAATATTACAACTACAGTCACACTGCCAAGGTCAAAGTTGTCATGTGAGTGCTTCATCACACACCCAAAGTAACGTAATTTGTGGGACAATGTGGTTAGCTCCTTTTCTGTTCTGGCCATTTTGTAAACTTTCTTAATGGTTGTCATCTTTCCCCATGATATTTTCAGCAGTTTTCTTATGCACTCATTCTCAAAATCCCGAATGTGTCTTTCTTCCTGTTTCTTCAGTGTCCATCCAAACAATCATATGTACAATGCTGTGAAAAAGTATTTGCCCCCTTACAGATTTCTTAGTTTTTTTGCTTTTTTGTCATACTTACATTTTTCAGATTATCAAACATAGGATAAACTGATAACCTAAGTGAATACAAAATGCAGTTTTTCAATGATAATTTCATTTATTAAGGGAAAAACCTATCCAAACTAACCTGACCCTATGTTAAAAAGTAATTGCCCCCTAAAGCTAATAACTGGTTGTGCCACCCTTGGTAGCAACAATTGCAATCAGCTGTTTGCGATAACTGGCAATGAGTCTTTCACATCTCTGTGGAGGCGTCTCTGTTTTCGCCCACTCTTCTTTGCAGAATTGTTTTAATTTAGCCACACTGGAGGGTTTTCGAGCATGAACGGCCTGTTTAAGGTCATGCCACAGCATCTCAATCGGATTCAAGTCCAGACTTTGACTAGGCCACTCCAAAACCTTCATTTTGTTATTTTTCAGCCAATCAGAGGTTAACTTGCTGGTGTGCTTCGGATCATTGTCCTGCTGCAGAACCCAAGTACGCTTAAGCTTAAGGTCACGAACTGATGGCCAGACATTCTCTCTCAGGATTTTCTGGTAGAGAGCAGAATTCATGGTTCCATCAAATACAGCAAGTCGTCCAGGTCCTGAAGCAGCAAAGCAGCCCCAGACCATCACACTATCACCACCATGTTTGACTGTCGGTCTGAAATGCTGTGTTAGTTTTACGCCAGATGTAACGGGACACACACCTTTCAAAAAGTTCCACTTTTGTCTCTTCAGTCCACAGAATATTTTCCCAAAAGTCTTGGGGATTATCAAGTAGTAGTAGTAGTAGTTAGTAGTAGTAGTAGTTAGGATGGCGCCGTAGATGGCTGCCTCGGTAAGAGCTCTCTATGTTTTGTGTTGGTTTTTGTTTGTTAATGTTATTTATTGTGCGTCAAACTCGGTCAGTTGGAGCAAAGAACAGTTACTGACCTTCAGAGACAATGTTTCACCAACTTTTATTCCGAAGTTTTCTCAAAATCCTTCAGAGTTTTTGGAAATTCTCACAACAGGTGCGCTGGCTCTACTCAACCTGGCAAGAAAGCGGCGGAGAGGCAGACGAGCCGGAGCGCTCGTAAAGATGAGGCGACGTGGAGTCTGAACACTGTTACCGTCTTTTTTTCCTCTCCAATCTGCGATCTCTGCACAACAAACTGGAAGAAGTACTCCTGCTCAACCAAACTAACAGGGACTTTTCAAACACATCTGCGCTGTGCTTTACGGAGGTCCTGGCTTTCGGAGCTGACCCCGGATAGCGCGCTGCATCTCCCCGGCTTTCAGCTGCACCGAGCGGACAGAGACGCGGAGCTTAGCGGCAAAACAAGAGGAGGAGGACTGTGCTTTTACATCAATGAACGCTGGTGTAAAGACGCAATGGTACTGTTAAAATCATGCACTCCTCATCTAGAATCACTTTTCATTATCTGTAGACCGTACTACTCTCCCAGAGAGTTTTCTTCATTCATTCTGGTCGCTGTTTACATTCCGCCGGATGTGCGCACAAGAGATGCGCAGAAACTGCTGGCCGATCAGATAATGAAAGTAGAAAGGGACAACCCGGACTCACTGCTCATCATCCTGGGAGACTTTACCAGCGCAAATCTTACGAAAGAAATGCCGAAATACAAACAGCATGTCACCTGTGTCACAAGAGAAGGAAACATTCTGGATCATTGCTACACCTCTGTTAAAAATGCCTATTGCTCCGTCATACGTGCGGCTCTCGGACATTCCAACCACAATCTTGTTCACCTCATTCCCACATACAGGCAGAGACTCAAAACTAACAAGCCTGTCATTACAACAGTGAAGAAGTGGACCAGTGAAGACATTGAAATGCTACAGGACTGCTTTAAATCCACAAACTGGTCTGTCTTTGAGGAGGTGACGGACAGCTTGGATGAATATACAGACAATGTAGCATCAGACATCAGTTTCTGTGAGGACAGCTGTATTTCTACTACAACACGGGTTAAATACAGCAACAATAAAGCATGGTTCTCGGCTGAACTCGAGCTTTGGAGGGAAAAGGAGTCAGCATTCAGGAGTGGAGATAGAGTTCTCTGCAAAGAGGCCAAATACAAGCTGGAGAAAGGTATCCGATCAGCAAAAAAGTAATATTCAGAAAAGCTGAAAAGCCAGATTGCTGCTAACGACCCAACTTCTGTCTGGAGGGGCCTCGAACAGTGATGGCATAGTTACCTTGAAAAAGTAATCTGATTACTGATTACTCCTTTAAAAAGTAACTTAGTTACTTTATGGATTACTTGATTTTAAAAGTAACTAAGTTAGATTACAAGTTACTTTATTAGTTACATAATGCGGTCCGCTAATGTATCCCATAATGCAACTGGAGCTGCGTAGGCGATTGAAGCGGAATAAGAAACAAGAAAGACACGGAAAACGGAGTCCTCTGTTCACAAGTGTAAGTAAGATAAATAAAATAAAACATTTTAAAGACAAACAAATAACAAAAAGACGATAAATATCCTAAATTTTGGCGAGTGGGGTTTGTAATGAGTCTGTAACTATGGTGATATTACGTCATCACATCCCACGTCATCACTTGACCGGCCGAGTAGTGCATACTTCCTCCAATCTAGCACGTACTCTGTAAGTATGCGATTCTGGACGCAGCCTGTGACTTAACTGTCGCATAGGACAGACGTCACTCCCCGAGACGCAAAAAGAAAGCAAAAATATATCTTTTTACTAAGGAAAATGACAAAAATAGTAGCGCACAGTAACTTGGATAAGTAACTTTAATCTGATTACTGGATTGGAAATAGTAACGCGTTAGATTACTCGTTACTGAAAAACGTGGTCAGATTAGAGTAACGCGTTACTAAGTAACTAAGTGACCATCAGTGGCCTCGAAGAGATCACTAACTACAAGGTGCGAAAGACCCCCCTTCTCCTGAATGACCATCAACTCACCAATGACCTGAACGAGTTCTACTGCAGATTTGAATACAATAAGGACAATTCTCAGCCTTTCTCAGCTAATTATTCATCCTCCTCCTCCACCCTGGCTCTCTCACCTCTGTCCCCGGCTCCCTTAAGCACTGCAGCAATCAACTGGCGCCCACCTTTACTCACAATTTTAACAGATCATTAGAACTTTGCTCTGTTCCTTCATGCTTCAAAACATCTACCATCATACCAGTCCCAAAAAAAAAATTTCTGGACTGAATGATTACAGACCTGTAGCCCTGACATCTGTAGTCATGAAGGTCTTTGAACACTTGGTCCTAGCCCACCTGAAGACCATCACAAATCCTCTACTAGATCCCCTGCAGTTTGCATACAGAGCAAATAGATCTGTCGATGATGCAGTCATTGTGGCCCTGCACTTCATGCTACAGCATCTCGACAGTCCTTGAACCTACGCTAGAGTTCTGTTTGTGGACTTCAGCTCGGCTTTTAACACCATAGTGCCAGAGCTGCTGCAGGTCAAACTGTCCCAGCTGTCAGTGCCTTTCTGACAAATAGGACACAGCAGGTACTGCTAGGAAAACACATTTGATCCTGAGACAGCTGAAGAAATTCAACCTGCCACAGAGTCTGCTGATCCAGTTCTACACAGCAATAATAGAGTCCATCCTTACATCATCCATCACCATTTGGTTTGGTTCCTCAACATCACATGAACGAGCCAAACTCCAGCGTATAATCAGGACAGTGGAGAGGATCATTGGATGTAGTCTGCCAACGCTTCAGGACATTTACAACAGCAGAGTGCTGCAAAATTCAAGCAGACCCCTCTCATCCTGGACATCACCTTTTTCAAACTCTTCCATCTGGCAGAAGACTCAGGACAATAAAAACAAACACATCCAGACATGCTAACAGCTTTTTCCCCAGAGCTGTAACACTTTTTAACCAAAGTTGTTCTCTTGGGCAAATGTTGGTAAATACTGGTTAACAGTCCGTGTGCTGTCGGGCCTGTTAAATATGTTCTATGTTACATGTGTAATTATCTGTACTATTATGTGTATTGTTTGTACTACTATGTTGACTATTGTGTGTATTATTGTGTGTATCACCAAAGCAAATTCCTTGTATGTGTAACATACCTGGCGAAATAAAGTGATTCTGATTCTGATTCCGAAGATGTTTTTTGGCAAATGTGAGACAAGCCTTTGTGTTCTATTTGGTCAGCAGTGGTTTTCGCCTTGGAACTCTCCCATGGATACCATTTTTGCCCAGTCTCTTTCTTATTGTTGAATCATTAACACTGACCTTAACTAAGACAAGTGAGGCCTGCAGTGCTTTAGATGTTGTTCTGGGTTCTTTTGTGACCTCCTGGATGAGTGGTCGATGTGCTCTTGGAGTAATTGTTGTAGGCCAGCCACTCCTGGGAAGGTTCATCACTGTTCCATGATTTCTCCATTTGTGGATAATAGCTCTCACCGTGGTTCGCTGGAGTCCCAAAGCCGAGGAAATGGCTTTGTAACCTTTTCCAGACTGATAGATGTGAATGACTTTGTTTCTCATTTGTTCTTGAATTTCTTCAGATCGGGGCATAATGTGTTGCTTTTTAGGATCTTTTAGCTACTTCATGTTGTCAGACAGGTTCTATTTAAGTGATTTCTTGATTCTACAGTTCTGGTTGTGTTAAGGAAAATGTTAATTAATACACATAACAAAAGGTGCATGGTTTGCTCCTACTCCCAGATCCTGTGATGACGTCCAGATCCTATCTTTCAACAATTGCCATACATAACAAAAGACTGTTGCCTGCAATCAAGAGACTTACGAATCCTGTTCCCGCTAGGTTCAAACAGTTCCTCCTCCCCACCTAAGAAACATCTGCTAATGTGTGAACTTTCCCACACAGCAATAAGGGCATTGCCACCATGTATATAAGAAAGACTGTTCCTTTGTTCAGGATTGCACTGCTGAGGTTTCTACATGAAGGCTTGTCAGTGTGATCCTTGTCTGCAGATAAGATTAAAACTCTTTTTCTACTTATAATCCAGTCTTCCAGGTATTTATTAAAAGGGTTCTTTTTCCACCACAATTTGGCACCCCAGATGGCCAGTTCGTTTGGGTTTGACCTGACGGACAGACAAGCTTGAGGACGCTCGTGGAGATTTAAAATTTATCTTCATCCTTTACCTCATTTTTTGGAGATGAAAGGAAGCATTGTCTGATCGTCAGTGGTCTGCCCTGCGCTACTGTCCGTACTCATACAGGTGAGAAAGAACCCTTCTTTGTTTTAAGTAGTAATTCTGTAATGAAATAGTGATTCAATTAGTTCTGTGGAACTGTGTGTACACGTTGTCCCCTAGAAGCTGACCGAAAACTGGGTTTTCGGGGTCGAGACCTCCCGTCTCTCGACTAAATGGGATTTTTGACCAAAGTTTTTCGATAAAACTTGGATTTACATTGACGAATGTAACTTAGCAGGGCAACGGCGAATAAGTTAAACACTGGGTGTTTAATTGAATGCATGGTCTGGGACCTGCAACTTGTGAACGGGTTGGCAATTAGTATTCGTGACGTGTTGTGGCTGCGAGGCGCGCGCTTTAGCTCGGGGCGTATAGACAGCACTTGCACAAACTAAAAGACTGGATTCTTAGTAGATTTGAGGATTTAAATGTTGTATGTGTGTCTTGTTACGTGTATGTTGTAGTTGTATGTGTTTTGCAACTTTTGTGACTTGCCTTTTGCCATTCTTGGATATATATAATTTCATATATTATTTTTAGTGGTTCATTATCATTTGTTTTAATATCATTAATACGTCTGAGCCGCTACTACAAAGCTGTAGTACGTATGTAAGTAGGTATGTAAAAACTTGTTGAAATTTGACACTTTTCCGCTAAAATATGGGCCAGAACATGAGCAAAAAATATTCTATGTGATAACACTTATGATTACCCTAATATATGATTAATGCATGTTAAATATTGATCAGACCGTGTAAGACTAATAAGTTATTGGATTGAACAAGGGAAGTTTTGGTGAAAGAAATGTTAAAGTGACAATTGTATGTAAAAAGAAAAAGTAATGCTGAATTAAAAAGCATTTTAGGGAAAGAGAATTTGCAGGTAGGGAAAGAGAATTTGCAGGTAGGGAAAGGAAAAGAAGGTAGTGCAGGCAGGGAAAAATTAATCTGTCTCTCAGTTTGTTAAAATGCAGGCCAACGCTGACCTGGACTCCACCCCAACACGCATGCAACAGAGATGTTCTGCTCAACATCACCACCAGCAACAGGAAGTACAAGACATGGATTCAGACAACCACATCAAAGAGGGAGGAGCAGCAAAAGACAAAGGAGAGACAGACACTTCCAGTGCACAATGACTCTACACCCAGATCCTCCAACACCTCCACCACTGGCCACAGCAACCAAAGGCCTCATGTCATCTGCTCACACAAGAGGTGTCAACAGACAAAGCCACCAGACATCAATGATGACTCCGCCCAAGCATGACACCAAAAGACAGTTGCAATCTTGCTGATATCACTAATAGAAGACACATCTAAAATGAACTGAGACCTGAGATTTGAAACGCGGTAAAAACACTTGCATTACCTGGGATTTTGCACATACAGTCTATGCTAAAAAGACTGTGTTAAAAAAAAAATGAATAAAAAGAAGAAGAAGAGAGAAGAGAGGAAAAGAAAGAGGAGCAGAAACCTGCATGCAGCCAGTGGGCGTTACCATGGATTGGGATGGGGTCATGGTGGACATACTGACAGTGAATCCACTGCCTGTCTGGATACAGTGTGTTACAAGGCGGGAAGACTGGACACTTTTCAAAGAACTGCCCAAATAATATCAGTCACATGCTATAACTGTGAGAAGAAAGGACACACAGCCAAGAACTGTTCCAGCGGTGATGAAGAGACCAACCAGCTGAAGGTCCTAAAGGCAGACTGGAGGGTGGAGTCTGGGGAAGCAGCCGTCTGATTAAGCAGATGAGTATAGTTATACACACACACACCACCTAAATCTATCTTTGTGTATTTCATAAGTGTGTTTAATATTCTATTTTTTTATTTCACTCACTTATAGACCCAAATATAAAACATTGCTTATAGCCACTTGAATATATAACATTGAGAGTATGACACTTACTGCATCTGTGTCTGATTTCGTATGTGATAAATGGAGAATCAGCCCCGATGCAGTAACCAAGGTCACTACATATCTTGTAGATTTGACTAAAAAACAAGTTAGGAGTGAGGAAGTAGTTTTCATATCACCAGATGAGCTACATTTTACAGCATGTTCATATGGATCATATGTAGATTTTGAGGCAATATGATACAGAAAAAAAATGTTTTAACAATTATTTTTTTTCTTTCTAGAAAATATCTATTGATCTAAAACTAATGTAGCTTGTCCAATGTTTTTGCTCTGTCCTGGTCATTTGTTTGATGTACTAAGTTTCACACTGCATGTTTAATTAGCAAGGTCTGGGCATGGCAAATGGCAAGAATTGGGCCGTGAGTTTTGTAGGGCCAACAAGTCAAACAAGTGGGAATTAACCACTGATCCTACATTTGTTTAATTTATTAATCAGAGTGGGTAAAAGTCCAACAAGAGTTGGGAAAAAAGGCTTTTAATTACTGTACATGCGATTAGAACAATTTAATTTAAGGACTGTGGGGATTCTCACTTGCACCGCCTCGCTAGGTCTGTTGTATACACACCTACAACCAAGGTTGGCAGAGGTGCCAAGCCATTTGTGGGCTAAGGGAAAAATGTTGTTGAATTGATATAGGGGGTGGAGGCTGTGAAAATGAAACCTCTGAATTAGCCTGATTATTGTTCTTTTCAAATACAGTACTTATTAAAGACTAAAGCATTTAAAGGGATAACACCAAGGTTTAAGTTTCTTTTATAGACGAGTGTCATTGTGCCTTGTCTCAATTCATCGGTCCGGACCCCTATTTTGTTTTGTTTTTATTTATTAATTTTTTTTGGTGGAAAAGGCGAGACGTCCGCCACAACCAGATGACTGGAGATTTGTCCAAAACCTTTAGGCGGTTAATAAAACAGTGGTACCTAGAGCTGTACACAATTTTGAGTCAAGTACCACAGGATAGTAAGTGTCCTCCGGGCTAGGCCAGGGTTTTTGGTGAATCTCCAACCATCTACAATCAAGTGTTGAAGAATACTTTGAGCTCATTAAATTTTACACCAGGGTAAGCCTTAATGCAGTATGCTGATAATCTCATGATTCGAGAAAGTCATAATAAATAAATGAATAAATAACAGTGCTAGGATGACACAGTGGTACAGCTGCAGCGCCTCGTTAAAGAGGGCCACAAAGCTAGTTTGTCTAAATTATAATAAGAAAAAAAAAAAAAGCAGGTACATTATTGGCATGATATTTCAGCATCAGATAAGACAGACAATTTTACCTGATCACATTGCTGCCATTAAGAAGATTCCTAAACATGCATATTCCTAAACATGTTACTAACAAGCAAGCGCTATCTTTTTGGGCATGTCATACCGTAGAACCTTTATCCCCTAATTATTAGAGAAATTGCTCATGGACAAGGCCTCACTGCACACAGTAAGTCAAGTGGACAGAGGATGGACTGTGCAAGCTTTTGCTGAAAATTACGCTTGCAGACTACACCTACACTTGGACTGTTTGACTCATTTAGACCCTTTACCCAGACTGTGGACGAGAAACATGACTGTATGGTTTCAGTTTTTTTTTTTCCAGAAGTACGGTGACAGATGGAGGCTTGTGGACTATTTTATTTTATTTTGTTGCAATTAATGTTTTGCATACACTTTTTATACACAGAAGAGAATGATGAACCACATGACTGTGTCACAATAACTAACAAGCTTTCCTCCCCCATGCCAGGTCTACTAGAAACCTCACCCCTTAATCCTGAACTGGAATTGTTTTGTTGCTGGATCAGCTTCTCGCAACCCTGAAACTGGCAAGAGACAAGTGAGCATTATAGTGGTCATTGTTCATGATGTTACATTCATGATGTGGTTCCTTAATATCATATTATTCTTAATTGAAGTTTGTAAATTTTGTGGAAGGCAAAACCTTATCCATTACATAGACAGTAGGAAATTTGAAGACAATTTTTTTTTTAATTAGTTCTGATAACCACACTGCCCACAACTCTTTGGCTTCACAGTTGCTTGATGCTATCTACTTCCAAAACAGGTTGCTGTTCATAAGTGTGGAGCTTATACTAACATGTTTGATTCTGTTTCACAGGGTAGAGGCAAAGTGAAAGCTGCTGCTAAAATACCATATAATAATCTTTTGTCTGTTGTACATGATTCTAACACCACACTATTTTTCAGGTTCCTAAAATTCAATAACGGGCTAATTCTGATGAGGAGCGGAGAGGCGAAAAAGCACGTGGTGTTGTCTCTGGTGGTGTGTGGTCTAGCGCTGATGGTAAACAGTATCTCCCAAAATATTTGTTTAAAATTGACCCATGGAAAGCATCATGTGTAAAAAAGGGGGGATTAGTGCATTTCTTAGAAAACATGGGTTCACTAGAGCCTTTATTTCTTATGCACAAAAATGTTGTCTACAGTTTTGTAACAACACTGTCAAAGGCCAAGGGATGGGACAGGCTGTATACCCTGCTCCAAATAAATGTTTCAATCACCTGTAGATGAATTTCATTTAATTATCACTCAGTGAAGACAAAATACTGCTTGGTGAATTTAGACATTAAGCAAAAACACTGGTGAAGGAAATCATCTATTGACGGGGGATTCTAGCCAGCAGTGGAGCTGTGAAAAGAGAAAATGGCACCCAGATAAACAAGCTCACTAAGTGCTGTGCTGGAACAAACTTGTCCTGGACTAAGGTGTTGCCCCTGATGCTCATGCAAATGGGAATGAGGGAAGATCAAAACATAGATCAAGCCCATTTAAAATTCTGTTTGGGAGACCTTCAAATCTAGGAATAGAGTCAAGTAAACCCACACCATTAGACACATCCCAGTGTAATGTCAAAATGCTCGATTATTGTGCAAATCTGTCTTCTGCTCTAAATATGATCCATAGGCAGGTAAAAGAAGCCTTTCCAACACCAGCAACGGAGCCACTGCAAGACGTAAAACCAGGAGACTCGGCAGCGGTTAGAACCTTTGAAAGGACGGAATGGAATAAGCAGAGGTGGACCAGATCGTCACAAGTACAGCTGACAACCTACACAGCGGTGAAAGTGACAAGCAGAGCCACGGGGATACACGCTAGCCACTGTAGGAGAATTCCAGAGCCACAAGAACAAGTCACAGACAAAAGAACCCGCATCGAGAAATTTAAGATCCAGCTTCAAGCTTGAGTGAAATTTGAGTTCATTTTTAGATCCATAAAAAGTGTTAGTGCTCCGGCCTACAGACGACTGCATCAACAACATCCTGGAAAGATCACGACTAGAAACCAGAGATGCATGATGACATTTTTCAACATGGATGTGAACAAGTTGTGATGTTACATGACATATTAATGAAGCAATAGCTTAAACCTTAAACCTTAAATAAGTGAGCATGCATCAACAGACTTAAACCTTAAAGTATTACGGATGTTTTCAATGTAACTTTTCTTTTTTTGTTACGTTAATACTTAGTTTTATCTGCTAGTGTTTGCCAACTTTATTAATTTAATTTGATTGTCATAAAATGACAAAAAGGAGGAAATGTTAAGGAAAATGTTAATTAATACACATAACAAAAGGTGCATGGTTTGCTCCTACTCCCAGATCCTGTGATGACGTCCAGATCCTATCTTTCAACAATTGCCATACATAACAAAAGACTGTTGCCTGCAATCAAGAGACTTACGAATCCTGTTCCTGCTAGGTTCAAACAGTTCCTCCTCCCCACCTAAGAAACATCTGCTAATGTGTGAACTTTCCCACACAGCAATAAGGGCATTGCCACCATGTATATAAGAAAGACTGTTCCTTTGTTCAGGATTGCACTGCTGAGGTTTCTACATGAAGGCTTGTCAGTGTGATCCTTGTCTGCAGATAAGATTAAAACTCTTTTTCTACTTATAATCCAGTCTTCCAGGTATTTATTAAAAGGGTTCTTTTTCCACCACAGTTGTAATCAGGCCTGGGTGTGGCTAGTGAAATTGAACCCAGCTTTCCCAAAATCACAGTTAATTGGGGGGGGGGGGGGGGTATGAAATTTTTCATACCCTTAAAATTGTTACCATCATCATCATGCCCACATGATGCAGTATTTGATACTCTACTTCCCAAATATAAGAAAGAGTTCCAGTCTTGTACCTTCCACCTTAAACTCCAGCACTTCTTCAGTGTTCATCATCACTTTACTAATTTACTGCATTTATCAGCATGTTATATTTCCTTACAGATTTTTGATACAACACACCTGCTCCTGTATGTCCTTAATTCAAAATTATATGTGTGGATTACATCTAATAAACCCTAAAAACACCATAAATACTGTAAAATGTGCTGGTGGGAGCATACTGTTACAGAAATTCTTTTGAGTATCAGGAAACAGCAGCCTGGCCAGGACTGGGAAATTCACTGTAGTGATCTTCTCAAGTCTTTACCAGAAATCTTATACAGAAATTTATGTTTAAGCATCTTGATCCAACGCAATAATCAATTATTATTTTGGGTGGCCCAGTCAAAGTACTAATCTGATCTTATTATCCTTATAATTATTAGCACAACCTAAGAATTGCTGTACAGCATCACTCACCAACCAACCAGGCAGAATTTAAAGATTTTTTTTATTTTTGAGGAAAAATGCTTTATTACTTATAGTTTTTGTACCTGAGATATAAAATATGTCATTTTTAACGCAGATTGGTTTAATGGAGGAGAGTCGGACTGATCCTGAGAGCTTTTTGTTTAAAAAATGTACCTTGTGAGACTCCACAGTGTTTATCAGCTCACAAAGTTCCTTCTCTCTGTTCTGGATTTTCTCCTGGAATTTTCTCTGGATCTCCAGCAGCTGCTTCTACACAGAATAACAATTCAGAATTTACTTGCATTGTGTACGAGCACCACATAAACAACGTCAGTGTAAATGCTAATCTGCAGCTGGGGCACCACCCAAACATTGCTGTGAGGGGAAACAAGTAAATTACACTTTCATTTTTGTTATTTGTTTTATTAGGCTTTAAGGCTAAATACAGAAAACTCTACAGATTAAAAAAATACAGAGATCAGAACATTTATGGAATAATGTATTATGGTCAGATAAAACAGTGCAGTATAGAGGTGGTGCATCAAAATTTTTGGCTGCTTTTCTGGTACTGGGACTTTACATGTCATTAAAGCAAACATAAACAGAGCGAATGGACTGAGACATATTAAATAAGAGATTTAATCTTAACATTCATGATATTAAATCTATAAAGGAGAAGAAGAATTCAACAAGACAACAGCCAATCTCCTGATTTAAAATCCATTTAGTATTTATGAATGAATCTGAATATGCAAGTCCACCATCATTCTGTTATGCATTTAAAATGTTTTTAAGAGATCCAGGCTTTCATTTAATCACAATGCTGTAAAAAGCTAATTATATTTTTACTATAAAACTGCCAACAAAGTAGTAATGTCATTTATTTATGCTGTCTTGTTTTGTTGACAACAAATATTTTATTTGACATAATTTATTTAATATCCTTGTTATTTATGTGTGGCTTAAATATCTTCACTTAATGATTAGGACAGATGTCCACATACTTTTGGTCATATAGTGGTTGTGTTCAACCTAGTTGATTTACTCATGTTATTGGAAAGTCCCATCTAAACAGCTAGTTTTACTGTTTCCTGCTGGTGTTTCTACATCATTTTAATGTTTTTGATCGCCTCCACATAATGGAACCCAGTATTTACCTAACAATTCTACTTGGTCTTAACAGTATATTACTGCATCTATTTCCTCAGAATTTTAACCCTGGGGTGCTTTCACAAATAACACTGAACCTAAAAATTCAGTTTAGTACCTGGAAAAAAAAACATGGCTGTGTAAAAGGGGTTTAATCTTGTGTGTACAAAATTGCCCCCTTTATTTGCTCGGTGTATCTGATAAAAGGTAAATGTACCTAATAAACTGTACAATTAGAGAATAGAAAAACATTATAATAATCTAATTCTGCTTGAGTGAAATGTTTATAATTTATACATAGCATAACTAACATAAATGATCTGTTACTATATATGTATAAAATATAAAGATGTGTATAAAATATAAACAGAACTGAGTTGTTACTTGTTAAAGAGAGCTGTATAATATTTTACCTGTTTTTCAGTTCTTTCTTCTGCAGCTGATATTGTATCATGTCCTTTATGATCATCCATGATACACATCAGGCAGATACACTGCTGATCAGTACAACAGTAAACCTCCAGCAGTTTATTATGCTGAGAGCAGATCTGATCCTGGAGTCGTCTGGAGGCTTTAACCAGCTTGTGATTCTTATAAGCAGAAGATTTATAATGAGGCTGAAGGTGAGTTTCACAGAAAGAGGCCAAACACACCAGACAGGATTTAACAGCTTTGTATTTTTTACTAGTGCAGGAATCACAATCCACATCTTCAGGTCCAGATGGAAGTGGATCTTGGGATTTTCTCTTCCTCTGGTTCTCCACAACTCCAGTCAGAATAATGTTTTTACTGACTGAACAGCTGAACTCGTCCTTAGTTACTGAATTTTTTGATTCAGCCATTTTTCTACACATAAACAGAAACATCAGTAAACACAGCAAGTTTTTGAATTTACAGCAGCTGAGACTTCCTGGTTTAGTTTGTAAGTGTTATGTTTAAAACAAGTTTGTTAAAATCAAATCAACAATTTGAACTACATAAAGTAACAATACACAGTAATGTACAGAAGTGTGGAAATGTATAAACTCACCTGCGTTCATCAACTTCAATTATCAACGAAACAACAAACACAGACACGGAACAGATCCACACTCGAACAGGACAGGATCAGATCAGTTTCACTTCTGCTGAACTAAAGGTAAGAGAGAGAGAGTTTGAGTTTTAACAGGAATTGATTTACATTTTCAGGTCACACCACCATCATGTACATCAAAACTACTGCACTTGTACAGAACAGGATCAGATCAGTTTCACTTTTATTTCTGCTGAACTAAAGGTGAGAGAGAGTTTGAGTTTTAACAGGAATTCATTTACATTTTCATCTACCATCACGTACATAAAAAGTAATTTTACATAATGCATAGTGCCATATATTCTCAAACCCATCATGATTCTTCATGACATCGTAAAACATAAAATCCACCTTTATCAGTATCTGTATTTTAAGAATTACAGCATGGACCCAAGGATGACTAGCTTTACCTAACTGCACTCAATGGCATTATTATCATAATCAAACGTATAAACCAGGATGTCTCTTCCTGGAGTTAAGGTGACCACCTGGCTTAGTTTAGCATATGAAAAAGTAGAACTGGAAGAGCAATGACAGCTCTCCCAGGTTCTAACCAACTTGAAAGGGATTATTATAATGAGTAATCAACAGCCATCACAGACAAAGGGAATCGACCTAGACATGAAAGTGATTAAAGACAATTAGACCAATTAGAAGTGAGGTGACAGTTCCATCTTGTCTGCACTGCTTTTGGGTAATACACATCCTTTACAGGAAACCCTTAAAAGGGCAACATAGGAAGCCCATATATGGTATTTCTTAAATGTATATATGTTGTGTGTTTTAATCCCGAATTGTTCAGTCAAGCTCTGCTGATCCCAAGTTACTTCGTGTTTCTTGCTACTGCTTCCTGTAATAAAGATTGACCATTTTCATCAAGTTGGAGAGACGTCCTTCTATGCCATTGATTAAACAATACTTAAAAATCTGCAGTTGATGTTTAAAACAATAAAACCTGTCCAGCCTAGCCATGGAAATATAACCATCCCTTGTGTGCATCCATGCGCCACACATCAGCCAGGTTGTGTATTTCAAACACTTTCTTTAATATATTTCTGGAGGCTGTATCAGGTTCAATGTGATTTCTATTTAGAACAGCTCCCGTGCAGTTCAAATTACCCCCCACTATGTGTCACACTGTGCTATTGTCTCTGAAAGTTTTTTTTTTTTTTCTAAAAAAGCACGCCTTTCTTGGGGAACCACAGGTGAATAAACACAAATAAAAACTAAATAAATATTTTCAAACTTAGCAGTGACCTTAAAAAGATGTCCCCCTACCACCTCCTCAGATACACAGGACTGTGAAATAAAATACTTGGATAATAGCACTGGTTACTCTGGAAATGTATAAACTCACCTGCGTTCATAAACTTACATTTCCAACAAAACTACAAACACAGAACAGATCCGCACTCAAACAGAACAGGATCAGATCAGTTTCACTTTCATTTCTGCTGAACTAAAGGAGAGAGAGAGTTTGAGTTTTAACAGGAATTGATTTACATTTACACAACCATCACGTACATCAAAACTAATTCACTAAAACATTCATCAAAGCAAGTAAAAAGAGAAGTTTACATTTTCAGCAGCCGCTTTTATCCAAAGCGACTTACAGTACAGTGACAGTATATATTGTCTAAGCAATGCAGGGTTAAGGGCCTTGCTCAAGGGCCCAACAGTGACAACCTGGCAATAGTGGGGCTTGAACCAGCAACCTTTGGATTACTAGTCCAGTACCTTAACCGCTAGGCCACAACTGTTAAAAGTTAAAACCTTACACAAAAAATGTCAGTCTTGTACACCATGTAAAACAATGAAAAACAGTTTCCCTTTTCAAAACACCTTTTTCTACACGTAAACAAAAACATGAGTAAACACAGCAAGTTATTTACAGCAGGTGGTTTAGTCTGTGAGCGTCATGTTCAAAACAAGTGTGTTTAAATCAAATCAACAATTTGAACTACATAAAGTAACAATACACAGTAATGTACAGAAGTGTGGAAATGTATAAACTCACCTGCGTTCACCTGCGTTCAATTATCAACAAAACTACAAACACAGACACGGAACAGATCCGCACTCAAACAGAACAGGATCAGATCAGTTTCACTTCTGCAGAACTAAAGGAGAGAGAGAGAGAGAGAGAGAGAGAGAGAGAAAGAGAGAGAGAGAGAGAGAGAGAGAGAGAGAGAGACTTTTTTGACTTTTAACAATCTTTTATTGTAACAATCTTTTCTTAAAAGTTACAAAAGTATACATATATCTATATATATACACTTATTTACAAATAGATAGATTAAAAAAATAAATGTATAATAGTCAAGTGATAAAAAAAATAAATAGTTTATAAAAGATTCTTTAAGAACATCATATGAAATTTAAGCAAACTCTGCTGCAAATAAAAGTTCACCCTCCTCTACGGAGCACACCACCTCCCCATGACACCACACCTGTTCAAAACAGTCCAGGTCATTCATGCTTTTATAAAATTTAAAGTCTATCATTATCCTTGTTTTTACTAGCCGTGCAAAAATTCTTTTTGCATCATAGTCTGTGTTTTGAGTTATTTTGTTCTTTCGACTAATGTATATTGCAAATTTTGCTTGACCAATGATGAAGTTAATCAGCTGGCACTTGAACCTTTGACTTCGACTGTACTTAAAACCAAGGATAAAAACCTGTGGTGTAAAAGCACCGTAAAATTTCAAAAAGAGGATGTAACCTAAAACAATGGTTAAAAGCATGAAAAACTGTTTCTCTTTGCTGGCAGAATGGGCACTCATGTGAAACCTCCGGATTTAAAACAGATATAAAAGAATTCACAGAAACAATACCATGCAGGATTCGCCACTGAAGGTCAGCAATTTTTTTGGCCAGTGGTGGTTTGTAAAGAACCCTCCACTCTGGTTTTATATTTTCATTAAGTCCTAGTTCAGTGCGCCATGGAAAGTCAACTTTTCCATCCAGTCTTTTTTTATTGAGGGCCTTTACACAAGCTCTATACAAGAGCTTACCACTTACTGTTTCTAGGTCCATTCTGGTTTCACCTTCACACTCCAGAAGAGGGCCTTTACAGTCACCCAGGTTTGGGGTGATGGTACATTTAGGGAATACGTCTCCATCCCTGGGTTCAGTATCTTCTGCCTCATGGTCCTTTAGTAGTGTTAGTTCTTCATCTGTGAGTGATGATCTCCAATTTCTCAAGAGCTGTTTTGTTACTTGTAACGACCTCATTCCCAGTCGTGCTGCCAAGTTCTCTCCATTAGTGAGTTCAGGTCCTGCAAGACCCACCAGTTTTCGTAGCGTTGTAATTCCTGATGATATCAGCTTTCTGGACAGAATGTGGGTGGCTTGAGTAAAAATATCTAGTCGAGCTCCATTGATAATTGGTTCTTCCAGAAGCCAGTAGTATGATGAACAGCTTTCTCTTTGTAAATTAAAAAAATTCCATATTTTAAATAATCCTGCGTAAAATGCTGGTAATCCAGAAAAGTCCAATTTTTTACTATCCATTAAAAACAAAGTCCTGTCCATTCCTAGCCCCCCCACTGATTTTAAAATTCTGCATACAACAGTTCTCCACGTAATGTTCTCAGGGCTAGTGAGCAGTCTTTGGATAAATTGCAGTCGAAAGGCAGCAGTTCTGCTTACCAAATGGATGAGGCCTTGGCCTCCCTCTTTCGTGGGTAAATAGAGAACTCCTTGTGGAATCCAATGCAGCTTGTCCCAGAAGAAATCTATTAGCACTGCT
This sequence comes from Trichomycterus rosablanca, assembly GCF_030014385.1. Lineage (NCBI taxonomy): Eukaryota > Metazoa > Chordata > Actinopteri > Siluriformes > Trichomycteridae > Trichomycterus > Trichomycterus rosablanca. The sequence goes on along the minus strand of NC_086001.1, from coordinate 19,588,384 downwards.
TGGAGACTTGCTAGTAGGTTGGGTGGTGGGTCTATACAAGCCAGCTTGTGCCAAAGGGATGAAGCAATTAAATTGTTTATTATTAATGTCCGCCCCCTGTAGGACATTTTTGGAATAAGCCATTTCCATTTCATTAGTCGTCCTTTTATTTTTTCAGAAATACTTTCCCAGTTCTGTTTCATAAAATCACTGTCCCCTAAAAATACCCCTAGGTATTTAACTCCCCATTTTTTCCAGGTTAATCCATCTGGGAGTTTGGGTTCCTTTCCATTCCACTCTCCAATTAAAAGAGCCTCACTTTTGCTCCAATTTACTTTGGCGGATGATAACATTTTAAAATCTTTTAAAATCTTGGCTAAAACGTCTACATCTGCCTGTGAGTTTATGGCAATAACAAGGTCATCGGCATATGCTGATATACTCACAGATTCGTTGCAGTTAGGAATTGTGAGACCGGTGATTTCTTCTCTTATTTTACAAAGCAATGGTTCTATTGCTATTGAGTAGAGAAAGCCAGAAAGTGAACAGCCCTGTCTAATACCTCTATGCACTTTAAAAGGGGCACACAAACCACCATTAATTTTTAGTATACTTTCAATGTCACTGTATAACACCCTGATCATCGCTATAAAACCAGCGCTAAAACCAAGATTCTCCATGACTTTCCAAAGGTAGTTGTGCTCAACTCGATCAAAAGCTTTCTCCTGGTCTATAAATAGAAGACCACTTTTTATTGCCAATAGCTTGGAGAGGTCCAAAATTCCAGATCTACCAGGGACGCAGTATGTCTGATCACGATGAATCACTTGCTCCATCACCTTTCCCAGTCTTGCAGCTAATGCTTTTGAGAGCAACTTACAGTCTGTACATAACAGAGCCACGGGGCGCCAGTTCTTCAAACAGGTCAAATCCCCTTTCTTAGGCAGGAGGGCTCAGTGGAAGTTCTTCGACAGCTTAGTGGAAGTAAACCCCCAACCAGGCTGCTCTTTAGCACGTCCAGCACATCTTGCCCCAATACTGACCAAAATGACTTATAGAATTCGACAGGAAGCCCGTCAATTCCAGGCGCTCTCCCGTTTTCCATGCCCTGGAGAGCTACATACAGCTCATTCAGGGTCAACTCTCTGTCCAGTATGTCAACAGACTGTTGATCAATCTTGGGTAGATTCTGAAAGAAACTTCCCTCTACCTCATGTGCCCCCACCTGCTCAGTTTCATACAACTTTGAAAAAAAACTGACTGTCTGCTTGCGAATCTCAGTAGGTTCTGATACGAGATCCCCTGACTCTGTTCGCACAGCATGCATAAACCTTTTCTGTCCATTTTTCTGTTCAAGACCAAAAAAGAACTTAGAAGGAGCATCCATCTCGGATACATTTCTGAATCGTGATCGGACCAGCGCCCCCTTTGCTTTCACCTCCAATAGGTCGGCCAGTGTAGCTTTTTTCTTTTTGAGAGCTTCGGTTTGCTCTCGATTTCCTGTGGCTGCGCCTTAAGTCTGGAGCTCCACTATTTCAGTCTCTAGGTTTTTAAGTGATCTGGTGATATCTTCTGTGACATTAAGAGTATACTGTTGACAAAATATCCTTGTTTGTATTTTGGCTATTTCCCACCACTCCTGCAAAGAATTAAAACTAGGCTTCTGTATTCTAAAAGTCTCCCCCAAAAAAATAAAAGACTCTTTAAAATTGGCATCATCTAAAAGTGCTGTATTAAAGTGCCAGTAAGCACTTTTAGGCTTCAAGTTAGATTTTCTAATCATGCATTGAACCATGCTGTGATCTGAAAAACCTACAGGAAAGATGAAGCATTGTGCAAAAACATTTAGCTGGTGTTTAAAAACATAAAAACGACCCAATCTTGCCAGTGAAAACAAATTATCTTTTAAATGTGTCCATGTGTACTGTCTCTGCGTTTTGTGGAGGCTTCGCCATACATCATACAGTTCATTGGTCTCCATTATCTCATGCAATTTTTTTCGAGAGGCCATATGTGGTTCTATATGATTTCTGTCCAAATCATCAGCAGTACAGTTGAAATCACCTCCCAAAACTAAGTATTCATTCATTCTGCATTTTTTAACAACATCATTAAGTGTGTTTAAAAAGACCATCCTATCTGTCCCAACTGTTGGTGCATATACACAGATAAAATTAAATGTTTCATTTTCAAAACATGCTCTTACTTTTAAGAGTTTCCCATGTATTATTTCCTCAACATCGTAGAAATAAGGAATTAAACTCTGTGAAAATAAGAGTGCGACTCCACCACTGAGAGAGGTGTTATGGCTTAAGATAGCTAGCCCCTCCCACTCTTTTATCCAGTCTATGTTATTGCTTGCATCACTGTGTGTTTCCTGAAGAAAAGTTACATCGATCCTTTTTTGTTTGACTAATTCTAATATGTCTTTTTTTCACATTTTCTTGCCCCATTCACATTTATTGTAGCAATCCTAAAACCATTCATTTAATTTTGGTTTAAGAAGGATTATGCCATAACATTGCCATCGTTATCACTCTCTTGTCCAAGTTGAGTGAGTAGTTTTTTTAACCGAAACATCTCTAACTTAAAGGGTAAAAGACCCTTCTCTCCTGAAATGTTTAACATCTTTAATAAACTGTTTGCTATCTGGAAAATGATCAGTAACTTGTACACCTTTTTTTCCTTTTGTGCGCTGTAAAAATATTTTTATATCACTGGCTGAGTACACAGGGGGTAAACTCTCTTCCTGAGAACCAACAGACCAACCTGAGTCAGAGAATCCACCCTCACTGTCAGAAACATTACCGTCAGTGACCAAGTCACCCTTTCGAACTTGTTTATTTCCCTTTACCTGAGCATGTTCTTTCTTCCTTTTTATGGGAGCTTTAAAAATCTGATTCATGTCCATATCTGCTCCCTCGTCCAACTCTGGTGTTCCTACAGGTCGAAAAATAGTTGTGTCACTTTTTACCTCTGTTTCAGCATTGTCCTTCCCATAGTGCTCTGTCACTGTGTCCTCCTCCCCTGTAACAGGTGCGTCCACGGCTAACGAAATCGTCTCCGATTCCTCCACCATCGCAGCTTGCATGTTTTGGTCCAGGATCCTGTCAGCTGGTTCCGTTGTAGTCAGTCCACTTTCAGTCTGATCGCTCTCCACTGTTGTCGCTTTGGTTGTCGGGTTTGATTCTTCTGCCGCCGGTGCGTGAGTCGGGCTCCTCGCAGCTGTGGAGGGGTCAGTTGTGGCCGGCCCGTCTGCACCTGGTCTCGGTTCCTCAGCACCCTCGCTCGCATTGTCCGTGTTTCTTTTTTGGGGGCAGGCGCGGATGAGATGGCCAGGCTGTCCGCATCCAAAACACTTTATTTCGGCGTCAGATGACGCAAAGACTGTATAATAGAATCCTTCTACTTTAAATTTAAAAACCAAGTTTAGTTCATCAACTCCGTCTTTAAGTACCATGTACACCATCCTTCGAAAGGACACCAGATGTTTGACCATGGGAGATTTACATCCGAGAGGGATCTTTTTTATGGCGGAGACCAGTTTACCATACCGGGATAATTATTTTTTGATTAGTTCATCTTCGATAAATGGGGGGACATTAGACAGGATGATTTTCCTGGAGTTTTCAGTGGTTGTACCATTTTGAGTTGGTCCTGTATCACAATTCCTTTTTGAATTAGTTCATTAGCTTTCTCGACAGTACTCAGAAAAATAACTATTGCATTGTTCATTCTCGCAGCTGAAACAATATTGCTGTGACCGATCACATTTCCAGACGCCAGGCAGCACTCCTCCACGCTCACCTGGCACTCCACCTTTACTCCATGGCGGGTAGAAACCCCACTGTCCCACACTTAAATTGCAACGAAAATAATTCCATAGATGTTTTCACGGATTGAAATTATAAAGAAAATTAGGCAAAATGCCAAAAAACGCTCTCACGCTCACGCGTTCCCTACGCTCTACTGCTCAACGCCGCTCATGCGCACGAGAGAGAGAGAGAGAGAAAGAGAGAGAGAGATATGGAAAGACAGCGTAAGGTTTTTTATTTTTAACACCTGGTCAGGGTTACGGTGGGTTCTTCTTTACTTGTTAACACTGAATGTAAATCAGGAACACATGCTGCACAATTATTTGAAGGTAACCAATTATCATTCAGTTTTGTTTTAAATTATAGACATATACTTTTTATGTCTCATCCTGCAACTGTTTCACATGTCTTTTCATTTAAAGAAATATTTTTATAGGAGAGATGCTACACTTACCCGTCCCGCTCGTACTACAGGAAATTATAATGTATATAATACAAAAAATAAATAATAATAACTTTGTTTAATTGCCTTGGACATTCCAACATCTCCTTGGATTGCATTTATTATTTGCTGAACTTAAAAAGACCCAAATTAAAATATTTAACATTGAACTGACCTTTAAAGTGAAGTTCATCATTATGTACAGACATTGTTCCCATCTAGTGGTGCCAGAAGTAAATTACATCCTGTTGCTTGGGTACAGATGTGACTTTTATCTTTTACTGTTACTATTATTATTATTATTACTACTACTACTACTACTACTACTATTTTTTTAAAGTTATTATTAATAGTATTATTGTTTTTACTATTATTTGATTCATTTCTTTATTTTACTGTTGTTGTATTGTTTGTTTATGTTAATAAATGCAATACAAGGAGATGTTGGAATGTCCAAAGCAGTTAAACAAAGTTACTTGTTGACATTTTCTGTATTTTCTACGCTATAATTTCCTGATTTTTGTCTCGTTGTATTTGTTTACCTGGAACACCTGCAGCCAACTCACCCGTCTTTAAATACTCTATAAGCGCCAACATCATACTCACTAATTATTCAATCTTCATTCACACCTTCACATATAAACAAATGCTCAGCAGGGAGACACTGTGTTTCACCTGTCACACTGTGGTGCCAATACTTTTTACTGAAGATGTTTTTATATTCATGCACGCTGCTAAAATAATTCAAAAAGGTTCGGTAAGCACCAGCACAAATTCAACTTTCTGATTTCTATTGCAGTACCTTCAAAACTAAAGTTTAAATGTTACTGCCCTTAAAACGTATTTAAAACATACTATCATTAAATCACAACTTTAAACTTTTAAACTGCACAAATACTTTTTTCCTGTCTTTCTCTCTCTCACACTGACTCTGTCCACACACAGTTACTGGTAGATGTACTGAGCTGTACTTCTGATGCTCACTGAGATGAAAACCTAAATTAACATCTTTGAAACTATAAAAAAAAGACATTTAAACCGCACTTCCTGAACCTTTCCACACAGGCATTTACACACTAAAAGTAAAAATCTGAATCATAGTCTAAAAAAAATTTTGATATAAGGGGAAACACCAAGAGCAAACAGAGCTACAATCGTGTTCTTTTATTTCTAAAATAAACATGGAAACATGGTGGCACAGCAGTAAATTACACTAGCCCACTACTGCTGAGATCCAGGGTTTAAATCCTCAGAGGTCCTCTAGGGAGGAAGGGGGCTTTGGATGGATTGGCATCCTGCATGGGGTGGACCCATCATGGCCCTGCCAAGGCCCTTACCATTAGCTAATGGAAACAGCCAAACCAGAGGTTTGGACAGGCAAATTAACTCAACACCACCTGCAGCTTCTGGCTAAATTTCCCTAACAAATATTAACATACGCAGCTAAACTCCAATAAAAGAATGAAATCTGAATTTTAACATCAACAAATATGCTGTATTCTCTACCTCAGTAGTGCATTTTTTCTGATTTAAAAAGCATATATTTATATAAACAGACATTGATCTAATTTATTAATCTTAGAAGTTCACTAAATACACTTTTACTTCCTTCAGTTCTTCAATTACTTTCAAAAACCTGTCCAGCAATAATTCATTTTAATAGATCAGTCATCAGGATCAGTTTCTAATACAAAATATCAGTGTTCATTTAGAAAAAGAAAAAAGTAGATCATCTAGTCATCAGTCTTTCTGTTGCTTTAAAATGATTAATATAGAATAGAATTACTCCTACTGCTCATTGTGCTGCTATTCTTCATAACCCCAGTCCTCACAAAACTAAACTAACAACAAACAGAAAAAACATTGTCCACAAAACGCATCCAGAGAAACATAGTGCAGAATGAGGCAGATCAAGCTGAAGAGGGACATGCAAATACTGAAAATGCAAACTACTTGACACACAACCTTCTATCAGCTCATTGTTTGAAACGCAGAAACCAAAACTGAAAGCTTTCTTCTCTGTACAGTGCTTTACATCAATATTCATCCCTTACACTTTCCACATTTTTTATTGGTACAACCTAAACTGAAATTAACTGCAGAACTCAGCTGCTAGAATTCCTACAATCCCACAATCAAACATTTACACTGACTTCCTGTTCCTGTCTGAATTCAATATAAAACACTTCTTCTGTTTTAGGTTCTACATGTTTTGGCCCCACAGACATTTCCAGTCTTCTCCAACCCTATTTACCCACTCGCACTATTCGATTCTATGACAGATATTTGCTCTCTGTTCCTTATTCAAGGCTACATACTTTTGGAGATAGTTTTTTGGAGATACTTTTAGCGTGGTTGCCCTAAAATAATGTAATACACCTTCTTTCTGTATGCCTGCGTGTACCTATTTCCCCACTTTAAAACAAACAACCCATCATTTCAGATTTGAAAAATAAAGTAAAATCTGATACAATAACAATTTAAACATTTTTGAAAAACAGTTATTTTTCTTTGACTGAACAATTAAACAGAAACACAATTAAGCAATCCAAATTCAATTGATTTGGTGGTGTACAAAATTCTGTAAGGTCATTTAACTTTGTTATTGCCTTCAAATTACTCTTTATGTGATTATGATTAAAGTAAACATTTAATTAAAACCAATAAAAGATACTTAGAGAGTCAATGGGCTAGTGAATGTGCCAGTGCCAGTAGGACTATGATCCAAATAGGGCTGCACATAATGAATTTTATTCCCAATTAATCGATTCATCTAATAACTACAGTGCTGTGAAAAAGTATTTGCTCCTTGCAGATTTCTTTTGTTTTTGCACATTTGTCACACTTAAATGTTTCAGATTATCAAACAAATTTGAATATCAGACAAAGATAACCTGAGTAAATACAAGAACCGTTTTTAAATGATGACTTCATTCATTAAGGGAAAAAAGCTATCCCAAACAACCTGGCCCTATGTAAAAAAATAATTGCCCTGGAAAGCTTGGTTCCATTTCACTAGCCACACCCAGGCCTGATTACGGCCAGAACTGTAGAATCAAGAAATCACTTCAATAGCTCCTGTCTGACAACATGAAGTAGCTAAAAGATCTTAAAAAGCAACACATTATACCCTGATCTGAAGAAATTCAAGAACAAATGAAAAACAAAGTCATTGACATTTATCAGTCTGGAAAAGGTTACAAAGCCATTTCTAAGGCTTTAGGACTCCAGCAAACCATGGTGAGAGCTATTATCCATAAAGGGAGAAAACATGGAACAGTGATGAACCTTCCCAGGAGTGGCCGGCCTACCAAAGTTACTCCAAGAGCGCATCGATAACTCATCCAGGAGGTCACAAAAGAACCCAGAACAACATCCAAAGCACTGCAGGCCTCACTTGCCTCAGTTAAGGTCAGTATTCATGATTCAACAATAAGAAAGACCTGGGCAAACATGGTATCCATGGGAGAGCTCGAAAGTGAAAACTACTGCTGACTAAAAAGAACACAAAGGCTGATCTCACATTTGCCAAAAAAAAAAAAAAAAACTAACACAGCATTTCAGAAAAAGAACATCATACAACAGTCAAACATGGTGGTGGTAGTGTGATGCTCTGGGGCTGCTTTGCTGCTTCAGGACCTGGACGACTTGCTGTAACTGATGGAACCATGAATTCTGCTCTCTACCAGAAAATCCTGAAGGAGAATATCCGGCCATCAGTTCATGACCTTAAGCTCAAGCATACTTGGGTTCTGCAGCAGGACGATGATCCGAAGGGGGCAAATACTTTTTCACAGCACTGTATGTGATGGTTGAAAATGTAAATCAATTTCTGGTAAAACTCAAACTCTCTCTCACCTTTAGTTCAGCAGAAGTGAAACTGATCTGATCCTGTTCTGTTCGAGTGTGGATCTGTTCCGTGTCTGTGTTTGTAGTTTTGTTGATAATTGAAGTTGATGAACGCAGGTGAGTTTATACATTTCCACACTTCTGTACATTACTGTTTATTGTTACTTTATGTAGTTCAAATTGTCGATTTCACTTGTTTAGAACATGACGTTTACAAACTGGAGGAATAAACATATTGATAAATATATTGCTAGAATCAGGTCTAAAAAGACAGAAAGTGGAAGTACATTTTTACTGTACTCCAAGTGCACTTGGAATACTGATTGTGCAGTTCTGAAGTGTGATTTAATTTCACTTTAAGTGTATGTAAAACATGGAGTTAAATACACATGCAGTAGTATAATTAAGGTAAATTAACTACCTAAAAGAGTTTCAATTTAGTATAGTTTAGTGCATTTAATCCAATTAAAGTCGAGCTTTTGTATTATTTTTGTACAATTACAGTATAATTAGCACATTTTAAGTGTATTGATCATTAGGGTGACAATAATACACTTTAGTGCACTGTAGCCTACTGAAGATTAGTATGCTTAAGTATACTTCTTTTTACTATGGAAGTAACTTCATGAAAAAAATACACTTAAGTAAACCTGTATAATGTATTAAAAGTGTGCTTTAAGTGAGTTACTACAGCAGTTGTTTAACATACTTTGCAAAAATATATTAAACATGTATTTGAAGACAAGTATATAACTATATTCAATTAAATTAAACTTGATTGTAACTAAACGTATACTTCAGGTTAATGTATTTATTAAAATTATACTTTTTGATACTTTTATACTTAGATGAATCTTAGTATTTTTTTCACTAGGGACAATATCAGCTGCAGCAGAAAGAACTGAGAAACAGGTAAAAATATTATACAGCTCTCTTTAACAAGTAACAACTCATTAGTTCTGTTTATATTTTATACATATCTTTATATTTTATACATATATTTTATGTTATACAGCTCTCTTCAACAAGTAACAGATAATTTATAGTTATGCTGTGTATAAATGACAAACATTTAACTGGAGCAGAATTAGATTATTAAAATGCTTTTCTATTCTCTAATTGTACAATTTATTAGGTATGTTTACCTTTTATAATTATATTATTGTTGCACCAGTCCAAGTAATAAATTACAGCAGTTTGTAACCTTGTAACTTGACATCCCCTAAATTCAAAATCTTTGAATTCTGACACCTTTTGTTGAGAAATTTGTTCTCTTAAACTTGATTATTGTTAGCTTTTATTCAAACATGTTGGGGAGAGCCAGATACGCAACACAAACCACATCACAAGCAAATCATCCTCTCCTGTCTTCCCAGAGGTCTCCTTTTTATAGATGTTTTCCCCTGGTGGTAGCTTTGTGCATCTTTGTGCATCTTCCACAAATCTGTAACATAGAGAAAACCCTTCCTACATAAAACACATTATGACCCATAAAGTCGTAACACTCGGGGTTCTGAGAAATTGTAAGAATCAGAATCAGCTTTTTCGAGAGTCTGTTTTAGTACAATAAGTCATGTTAAGTTTTGTGCACCGGCACCCCAATCCATAGGAAATAATGACACAGCAGCACAAAAGCGGTTTCGTCACTTCTCATGTGAATGCGCCAGTACTGAACAGAATACGGTATTCCACGATCAAGCATCTCCATGATTAAAAGCTATAAGAAAACAATAAAGAAGAAAAGGTAAGATGCAGCTTTTATTGTATTTTTTATTGACTTTTAACTGTTTTTAATTGTATTTCACTGTTTCTATATTATATTTGTGGTATTTTTAGTGTATAAGTGACAAAAACAACCCCATTAATTTACATTACACTAAAATACAGTATATGCAGTTCCACGGGATCAATTAACAAGTTTCCTAAACATGAGAAAAAATACCTTAAAACTCAACATTTATCCATTTAACATGTTTCTGGAACATTTTACAATGTTTACAGTGTAAATTTGCTCTTGTACCAACTGTTTTCAAATCCCTTGTAGTCATGAGTTTCAGAATGAGTGAATATTTACATAAATTAATAAAGTTAATAAGTTAACCTGATAAATATTTAGTTATTTTTGTTGAATTCAGGTCAAAGAGAATTTTACAAATCACTGCTCTGCTTTTCTCTTACATTTTACTTACTGTCCCAACTTTTCTGGATGTTTGATTCGTATTAGAGATCATGAAATACTGGTAATGTTATTTGGTGAAACATCACTGTGCTTCATCATCTTGTTGTTTCTCTGTGAACATTATCTGTCTGGATGTAGAATTTTCAGTCTCTCTCAGCTCCTGCTGGATCTGCAGAATCAGTCGCCATCACAATCAGTCCTGAAAAGTGTGAGAAGATACCAGATGAAGGTGAGTTCAAGCCCTCAGTGTTCCATTGTCTCCAAAATGCTTCGGTACTCAAACATCAAACAAAACAATCAAATCCACCAACATCTAACAAACATCATTCATTTACTCATTAACCCAGTACTGGTCATGGTCACAGTGAGTCCACGATTGAATGAAATACACTCACACTTAATCCATTACTCAGAATTAAGGTATTTTTACACAAACACTGGGAGAACATGTCAAATATTTATTTACTTTTAATTTTAACTGTTGATTGTACTGTTACTCTTTCTTCAATGAAGAATGTCCAGATACCTCCTGAACCTGAAATCAGAGAAGATTTTCTACAATGTAAGTTTCTCACAAGCACACAAACATACACAGTGCAGTGAAAAAGTATTTGCCCCAGTACACGTCTGTGTGTGTGTAGTGTCTATGTGTATTTGTGTAGTGTTTGTGTAATGTATGTGTTCTTGTGTGTTTGTGTAGTGTTTGTGCAGTAGTTGTCCACATGTATAGTGTTCTTGTGTGTTTGTGTAGTGTCTTTGTTTGTCTCTGCAAGGTCTGTGTGTATGTGCAGTGTTTGTGTTTTTGTGTGTGTTTGTCTTTTGTCACACTTACACACACACACACTGTACACACACACACTATACACAAACACACACACACTGCACACACACACTGCACACACACACACACACACACACATTTGATCGTGCATTTGCAGTTTATGCTCAGCGGCTATGGAACACTCTACCTCCTAATATTTGACAAGCACCTTCGGCCGCTGTTTTTAAATCACTCCTAAAAACATACCTTTATAAGCTGGCATTTGAACAGTGAGGAGCCGTGGTAATTATAATTGTTTAGTCTATTTTTATCTGTTTTTTATTTTCTCTCTTACTCTGTATTTTTATTTGGTTCTTACTTTTTTAACATAATGTTGTGTTATGTATGCTTGTTCGATGTACAACACTTTGGTCAATGTAAGTTGTTTTAAGAGTGCTTTATAAATCAAATTTACTTACTTACACTATACACACACACACTGTACACACACACACTGTACATACACACTGTACACACACACACACACACTCTGTACACACACACTGTACACACTCTCTCTCTCTCTTCTATGTTAATTGGTTTATTTTGTGTTTCCTCTCCAGATTTTTGGTGGTTCACACTGGATCCAAACACAGTAAATAAAAACCTCCGTCTGTCTGAGGAGAACAAAGTGGTGACCTGCAGTGGAACATTACAGTCGTATCCTGATCATCCAGATAGATTTGATATTTACCTCCAGGTTGTGTGTAGAGAGAGTGTGAGTGGACGCTGTTACTGGGAGATTGAGTGGAGTGGGGATGATGAGGTTGAAATAGCAGTGTCATATAAAAGCATCAGCAGGAAGGGATTCGGTGATGAGTGTTGGTTTGGCTGTAATGATCAGTCCTGGAGTTTGTTATGTTCTCCATCCAGATTTTCATTCTGGCACAATAAGAAAGAGATTAAAATTCCCATAATGCCGAGTTCCTCTAGAATAGGAGTGTATGTGGATTATGAAGCAGGAACTCTATCCTTCTACAGCGTCTCTGATACAATGAAGCTCCTCCACAAAGTTCAAACCACGTTCACTCAGCCCCTCTACCCGGGGTTTTATCTTCGTTCAGGATCAAAAGTGAAACTGTCAGATTTAACAAATTAAATGTAAAATTTACATGAAAGTGTAACATTAAACTGTTTTAGAATCCGTGAGGCAGTGATACATTTATGAAGACTTCTATTTTGTCTATTATAAGCAAAATCTTATTATAAAAATAATCATTTTCCTTTTGAACCACAGGTTGGTCATTTCAGCAGTAGCGAGCGCTTATGAGCAGTAATAAGAGACGTTTGGTGTTTCTAGGTTGTTTAGTACATTAAGCCACATGAGGTGTTTTAGACTCTCCTGGAGAAGCTGATTCTCACCTGATTTCTCCTGAGCTGTAAAACACAAGTTTAAAAGTGAAACCAGCACATGGTGAGGAATAATACAGCAGAACTTAGATACGTGTGGATGGTTTCAGAGGGGATTTGATTCTTTCACAGAAATAGTTATTTGTATTGTGGTACGTTCGTTCAGCCTACATCAGTTTATCTCTGCTCATTCAGCCTACAGCAGTTTAGACCCGCCCACTTATCCACCATTTTGCCTCCACGATGAGCCTGTATAGAGAGAGAGATTTAATTTTTAAAATTACATTTTATTACAATGTAATGTTTATTTTCTCCAGAAGATATTTTTTACTTTATACCTTACAAATGTGGTATGTTTGACAACAACCCAGACTTTCATCCAATGACTGTTTCTTGATTCTTTTAGCAAGACCACCGCTACAGGGTCTGTATTATTACATTATGAATTGAGTTACAATAATATTTGAGTAATAATTCTATTGTTTTCATTTTTATTTGTACTTTTATTTCAGGTTCATCATTTTCTTCCTCTGTTTTATTCTCCTTAATTTATTTTTAAATGTATTGTTGTTTTATTGTTTGATATTGTTTTTTAATTTCCATTTTATTTAATTTTTTTTACTTCTTTTTTTTCATTAAGTCAGTGCATGCCTGTGTGGGTAAAAATCTCTGTGTAAATTCATAAAAAATGTCTTTTAGCTGTTGATTTTTGCTCCTTTATATTTTAATCTTATGACTGGGTTCAGAAATAGGGGTTGGTTCAGGATCTGGTTCCTTTCTTTTGAAGTAAAAACAGTAAAATCCATCAAATCTTTGATGATCTTTTTTACCTTCTGCCATCAGACTCTACAACGAGCCAGATCTAATGTTGCTGGACTAATTAGGGCTGTTTTTCCTTTAATGTAAACCACTTTTTTTACTGAAGTCACTTTATTTTCTAGACCCCAAATTTGCTTTTACATTTTGTTATTGTCATTATTATAATTGTTATTAATAATCTAGTGATAGTAATGGTAATAATGTTGATAACAGTGGTGATAATGGTAGTGGTAATTATAATGGTAATAATAAATGTGTATATTGATACTTTATTGATACAGTATACTATTTTTTACTCCATATTTGTATATAGCGGTGCCCCTGTATATTCCTCCCTTACTGATTCTGTTCTATATTCTATGGTTGTGCAACATGTGTAGAGTTCTGTGTAGAGTTCTGTGTTTTACTGCTGTAACAAAACAATTTCCATCGGGATTAATAAAGTTTTATCTATCTATCTATATTGTATTATTTTTATTTAACAATTTAGTATTTTTTGTATTTAAAAAAAATATTCAGGAATTAAGAACTAAAGCTTTGTAACCCTAATTAATCAACTGTCCAATCAGTTTTGCCTTTTATTCTGGAACAGAAATAATTTTGCATAGTAAAAAATAACAAAGTACAGAAATAACAGCTGAAGTACAATTTCAGGTGCTGAAACTTCAATGCACAACTGAATACAACTGAACAGTAGCAAATATTTAAGAATGCAGTATGTAGTGTGGGACTGCAATCATTATAAACACCTCAGAAAACAGTCTAAAATGACAAGAGTTAAAGCTTCTTCTGTATAAAGTGTTTTGTGTGGTTTTGTAGGCAGCAGTGAGTGACTTTTCTGGTACTTGGTTAAGAAAAGGTTGAATCCAGATGATTTGTTGTGGTGTTTTTGTACTAAATGCAGGTGAAAGAGGATCAGCAGCAGCAGCTGAGCGGTGTGTGTGGTTCTCTGTGTGTTTTGTCACTGTTTCAGGATATTTTATTTGAAAAGTTGCATGTAGAACAGAGAAAGTAAAAGACGACACACAACGGAGTGAAAGGCTGAACGACGGACGTCTATAAGAAGCAGCTTGTTTATGGCATCTCTTGCTTACGGCCATACCACCCTGAGAACACCTGATCTGGGAAGCTAAGCAGAGTCGGGCCTGGCTAGTAATTGGATGGGATTCCGCCTGGGAATACCAGGTGCTGGAAGCTTTTATCCACACACACCCACCTTCACTCCAAACCTCCTGTTACACACTGACCCTTTTTCTTCATCAAAGCTGGTGTCCAAGGCAGTTAAACAAAGTTATTATTATTATGTATTTTCGTGATATTTACATTATATTTTCCTGTAGTATAAGCTGGACGGGTAAGTGCCCAGCTAACACAGAACGTTCCCGTAACGTTAGATTTTGGTTTCCCTATGGTTTTTTTTATGGAACCATCCCATAACGTTATGATAACGTTCTACTTTCGTAAAAAAAATCAGCGCTGTTCCCGGAACGTTCCGGGAACTATGAAACCGAACGTTCTCTCATGTTTTTATCAAAACTAACAGAGAACATTATCTAAAAGTTCCCTTAAGGTTTTCTTTCTTATGTGTTTAAAGTAACGTTCCAGTAACGTTCCCGGAAGGTTTTCTTATGATCTTTAAAGTTTTTTGGTAGGAACTTTCCAAAAAAACAGCCTTTTGCTTGAGACGGTCCATGTAGATCAACCTTTACTTACAAGTACCAATTATAAAACTATGAAACCTAACGTTCTCTCATGGTTTTATGAGAACTAACAGAGAACGTTAGTTAAAGCTTGTATAAGGTTTTATTTCTTATGTGTTTAAAGTAACGTTCCAGTAACGTTCCCGGAAGGTTTTCTCATGATCCAGTGAGAGAAATTAGCTCTACACTGCAAAAAATGATTTTTTGGCTTAGTAAATAGAGTGAAGTTTTTTAAAGTACTTTATACAAGATTATTCTAGTACAGTCTTGCTACTTAAGAATGTCACATATAATTCAGTGTGTTACTTGGTGTTTCTTTGTAACTATTTGTTATCAAATACATTAGTAAATTTTTTTCTAAATACCAAGTAAAATTAACTATGTTTTTTATTTCTTGGATTGAAGCAAAGCAAAACTAAAAACTTCTAGTAGTGCAAAACGAGCTGCTGAGACTTTTGAATCTTCTCAAGTCTTCTCACCACCAAGTTTTTCGGTTGTTGAGGACATACTTTGGCCAAAGAGGACTGTTTTATGGTAAGTTGTCATTTTTTAAGAAATTATATTACCGTGCCAGTTAATATTATACATTTTTAAAATGTGTTTAACTTTCTACACTATTGACTCCAAATTAGCATCCGTTAGCATGGCAGAATGAATGTTATGTAGTTATATTAATCGGGATAACTTGTTTCGTTTAATGAACGTTGGTTCTAAAATAGTTCTTTTGTCTCATGATTATGAAAGCCTGTTTTGCTACTTAAAAATAAATCTGTCTGAGGCTGTATAGTCCCGGGTCTTTCAAATACAAATGTGCATTATTAGCCAACCTGTGAGCAAACCTTGAGAAAGTAAAATTGAATTATAATATGTAACATAACATTCTGAGGTCTACATAAACTTTATAATTACTTATTTATGTTATTTTTTTTATCTTTGTCTTAGGTGAAAGATGAGTTCAGGAGGAGAACTACAGTCAGTCCACCTGGAGCGAGGGTTTCTCTTGCACTTTTACTTGCATCTATTTTTATTTTTTACTGTGTTGAAAATCATCGTGTTCTTTTATCCAGGAAAAAGAATAAATACTCATTTGTCAAGAATACAATTTATTACGAATCAAAATACATATATTGGTAAAAGTATATTCTGAGCTCAGGTAGCTTTGTACACACACACCCCAGCGGCTGATGTATCGCAAAGCCCGCCTTTTCCTCGTGTCTCGTTGTTTTTCTTAATCTTGACTCCGCCTTCTCTTACAGTATTGCCAATAAACATCAAAACAGTTTCTTTAAAATATTGAACTTATGCAAGTACACAGCAGTCAATACAAAGTTTGTGGTTTTCTGTTTTTAGATATCTTTGCTTCACTCATTGCAAAGTCAAGAGAATAAACACCCACACACGTCCTGTTCTTCAGACACCCTTAAAGGTTAAGTTATTCTTGTCAGCTCGTAACAGGTGCAGAAGTCATCCAAAGTCTCAGGTCGATCAGAGTTCAGTCTACATAAAATCAGACACTCTTTCTTCAGCATGTAAGAATTCAACTTACAATAGGGCAGTAATAAAGACACATAAAATCTACTAAAACAAATTACATGTATAATCAATAATACCCAACAATTTCCCCCCTTAATTGTCCTTTTAGGACAATTACAAATCAGATGAATGCATAGAAATACAATTTTCCTAATATAATATGAAAATTAAAAGATTAATCTAAAAATAGTGCTATTCAGCTTCCCGTTATACGGAAACCGGGCTGAAAAGCACTCAGTGACTATGTAACAAAAGCCCGAATAAAAACAACCTAAGCTACAGTAGTATATGAGGATAAACATAAGAATGAAACATAAAATAGAACGGGAGAAGGATGGGCATTAGCCAACTGTGGAGTAGTCAGGTCCTCGCAACCCGGAATTGTCCGATTGAGATACAAAACGCTATTTTCACCACTCTGGACACAGTGAAAGGGATTAACAAAAAACAACAAATTAGTACACAGGGTTAAGCAATAATAGAAGAAACTCTTAAAAAACTCTCTTTTTTTTTTTTTTTTTTTTAAACCTCCACTTCAAACTTCCTCCAATTCAACTTCTTCTTCATTTTCAATGTCTTGAGGTCCTAACAATGGAGTATGCTGTTGGAAAAACTGGGACTTCGGTTCTCCCCCCTTGGAGATAGCAGTCTCAATTAGCCTGGTAAAAAGAGATCTAATGCACGGAATGCAGCAGCAGCCGCACAGCACGAGCAGAGCCAAAGCACAGCAAATTGAGGTCATTATACTTAAAAATAAGGCTTTGTACTGACCAAACATTTTGGTCATCCAAGTGTTAAATGGATTCTCAATACCACTGTTTTCAGCTAATTCATTACTTAAGGAGGTCAGACCCTCAAGAGCCCTAGTTATTGTCCCATCAGGGGCTGTATTGTTAGGAATAAATGTGCAACACTGTTCCCCAAACATCTTACACACACCGCCCTTTTCAGCTAATAGGAAATCTAAAGCTATCCTATTTTGCCATGCCATTAAGCTAGTTTTATCCAGTTGTTCATGAATTCCTTTAACTGCATCCCTTGTATAGTTGACAAAACGTTGCTGGTTATAGTAAATGTAATTTATCCAATCCACATTTTTGTTAATAGTAGACCACCAAAACAACAAACTTTCGAAGCCGGCTGCGACTTGATCCCTTGCTTTAAACTCATCAGGGACCCCCCGGGGCACTCCGATATAATCAATATAAATTTTTGGATCGAAGGAGCCTGTTGGGCCCGCTACTGTTCGCTTAACTCGGCCATGTGTGTTTGTGTCCTTCCCCACTGGCTCCCCATCCAGTGGGATCACATTAAGTGACATCAACTACTTCACCACGGCACAGGTCCCCTTCCTGTTCTTAGCAAGCTTGGACCTTAAGTCCTTAGGTTCACACATCCTCCAAAACATCAGCCCCGGAAACGCTCTGATCGCTGAACCACCCGGAATTGAACCCGTCTGAGTTGTTTTCGGCGTCCACGGTGTCTCCACACCACTTCAGCCGACCCACCTCAACGGTCCCCGAGTTCCTAGCGAAACAGGTGTAGTTCCCTTTGTAGGGCATGTATGCTGGGGGTACCACCCTCTGCTTCACTTCTGGGAACAGGTAGTGCACAGTGGTGCAGTTCCCATAGCCTGGAGAGCCACCGAACAAGGAGACCACACATTTTAGACCTTCTAGATCATTATGTCGATTTAATGGGAAAGGTGCAGTACCCAGGTGTGGTCTAGCTGAGGAGCAAGCATAGCAATTAGTCTTACCAGCAGCACGAGCTGTGTACATAATCCAATTTAACCACTGATTTTCATCCTCAAAACCTGTCTCTACTGAGAATGTGTCTTTTAGGTCAGTTATGTTTATTGTCTTTATCAGTTCAGGCGTTTCCGTGGGAGGTCCAGTCACAACACTACTGTTGTCTGGGATGACAATGGTTGGCTTAAGTTTTGCCTTAGGAATCACTGTCAGCTTAAACACCCCCAGGTTATCTGAGCCCGACTGATAGGATCCTAATATCATGTATCTACTGTCGAGTAATTTTGGGTCAAGTAATATTAACGTTAATGGGTTGCAATTCCCATTCTCACATGGGTGTTTGGCACTGGCTTTCCTAAGGGTTAGCCTTCGCCCAAAATCTATTCTCCCTGTTTGACCAGCATGCTCTGTTCCGACATAACCTGCATATGGCCATCTAACAGGACCAGTGTTAGCGAATGCAGAATGCCATTCTGTGCAGCTACAATATCTGGTTGCCACTCTACTTATTTTCATAAATTTTCCTTTCATTGTGAAGGCTCTACTCTTACTACATCCATAGTGGGTGTTACACAAATACTTTTCGGACTTTGCTAATTTGCTTTGAGCATAACCTTTACAGTCTGAGATCTTACATAAATCAAACCTAGCCACACAAACTTCACCTTCAGTACATGTAATGGTTGGGGGACCACTGTTCACACTGCGGGAGACTCTATGAGTAGTCTGGTTACTTTGGGATTCTGCTGTAGCTAGGAAGATAATGGACAGAACAACAGCAATTATTATGAACAGCACACACATTGTTATTTTCATGGAAGCACATCCTAGTCTCCTAAAAGCTTGGACGGTCACATCAGACGGAGGGTTAAAAGGCATTTTTTTTTTTTTTTTTTTTTTTTTTTTTAAAGTTGTACCTTTGGCAGGTTTGAAGTGTATATTATTGGGTAGGTATCAGTCTTCCACCCTCTAATAGACAGTGGAAATGCACTTATGTGTTTTATGAATCAGATTCTACAGTTTTGGTCACACTGTCTGCCAAATTTTTCCTAACTTCCTGCAATGAGCGGGAAGGTGCTGGAGCGGGTACACAATGTGTTAAGTGGTGCCAAACTGCCCCTTTTTTACCTTTTACTTTGACGGTGTGGGATGTTACCTCAGTGACTTCCCACGGACCCGACCACCTGGGCTCAGACCACTTTCTCTTGTGGACTTTCACCCGTACCCAATCGCCAGGCTTGACAGTTTTGAACTCCAGCCACTCGCCGTCGTCTGCTGGTGGTTCCGGAGGGGGCTCACTCCGCTTGACCTGTGTAGACAAAGCTTGAGTATAATTAGTTAAAGCTCTTAAAGTTAAAATCTTTAACTCATGGGGTGACATATGTGTTTTGGCACACATTTTGGAGCGCATTGACATAAGTTGCCAATTAGTTTGTTCTCGCTCAATATCATCCAATTTTGAGCTATGATAAGTCAAGACATTCCTGTGTCCTTCCCTCCCCCCTTTCTGAAATAGGACGGCATTAACAATTCCTCCTGTTTCAGAAACATCGAGATAAGAGATATTTTACCATTGCCATCTGTTTTTGTCTTTCCTGTATTACGTGACTGACTTTTCTTTTTCTGCCACTCCGAATTTCAACAATCGCTTAGCGAGTCGATCTAGTTCCTCTTTTTCTGTTGCTGTGTGTCCCATAACGCTTAACATAATGAGCTAAAATAACTGTCCACTTACTTCCGTCCATGTTCAGTCTTAACTATATGTTTTAGATGATCTATGGTTGCATTCTGTTCTGTAACTAACAGGGTCAGTCCATCAATTTGACGTTATTTGCAGTGATGTATAAAGTACCGAACAGCCATACTTCAGTAAAAGTACAAGTATCTTACCAGAAATTTACTTTGATAGAAATAAAAGTCACCTTTTAGAAAATTACTTGAGTAAAAATCTAAAAGTATCTGATGTTTAACATACTTAAGTACTAAAAGTAGAAGTAAAAGTAAATGTTTTTAGTATAAATGGTAGTGGTCATTTTAAATTTAAAGATTGTTCTTTTAAGCCTGTAAATCACCTTAACAATTAACCTGTTTTCTTCCCTTCATCTGAACATGATTTGTGCTAATTAATGATCATAATCAACTGTTGACATCACTTGTTTGAAATCATGACATTATTTAGTTGTTTTTTAAACTTATTACTAGCCCTAAACGTTCCTGTTCCAACGTTTTTAAAATGCCAGTTGATGTAAATATAAGAAACACTTCATCTATTGTATTTGCATTTTCTATACTTTCCTATTTCTTTTTTTTATTTTTTTTTTTATTTGGTAGTATATTTCAATAACAAAAAATTTTTTTTCCATAATTAATTTAAAGCAAAACTCAGGAGAGTTTAACAAAACGTGTGCCACTCTTATACCTTTGATGATCTGTTCAACCATCAATTTATATCAAAATATTTTGAGTAAACTAAGCTGTATTTAAATAATATCCTTTTTGGCCTTATCTTTTCATAATAAGTTGGATAAGATGAGTTCTTGTTTGAGAGCATCAAATTGGTAAAGACCTCCTACATGTTCCTCAACACCATGAATCTCTCCTCTGCTGGTCTAATACAGAAGTTATCTAAGGGAATATTTGTCCGCAGGTGAGTTATTTTTTATTATTATTATTTTTTTAATAATGGATGTGTCTTCATTAGTACTGGACAATAATTTGATATCGATATATCTCGCGATAGAAAATGTTTCAATAACGGTGATATGATTTTTAAACAAATTCGATCAATATGCATACGTAAAGGCGTGATGACGTGCGCCACAGGCACGAAGCCAGCGTTACGGCTCTGATTACACTCCGCTACCTTAAACACATTGGATATCAGCGGCAACATGAGTTCAACAGCTTTGAGTGAACGAACATTCACAGTTTAAAAAGAAGCAGACGAAATAGTTGATGAGAGGAAAAACTAGACTCTTTTTTTCCTTCCAGCGCAACAATTGCTATAGTAAATTCTGCAGCAACCCTTAAGCACTTTTTTATATAATTTATCCTGGTTGAGCATTTTTGTTTGAAAATGTTTACATACAAATAATAATCAGTCCATGTTTTGGATTAAAGTAAGTTAAGATCAGAGGTAGAAATTAATGAATTACATTTACTCACGTTACTGTAACCGAGTAGTTCTTTGTGCACTTGTACATTTTAAAGTAGATTTTACATCCTGTAATTTTACTTTTACTCATGTATGTTTTGTATTAAGAATTGTAATGTCGCTACATTTTAAATAAGATCCGTTGGAGCTTTTGAAATCTCCATATTTGCGCATCTTTGGGTGAATGACGCACGTTTAGAAAACTCCGATAGCGTTTAAAGAACATTTGCACATGCGCATTAATGTGCTCAACCACTGTCCAATCCACAGGCGCAGATTCACCAAACCATCGTCCAGTCCGTCACACGTTCCATACCACCGCAGTAAGGACCAACGAATACACACACAGCGAAAGCAACGGAGCAAAAGCAACGGAACAAAATCAGACAACCTTTCCAGAAATGCACCAAAAGCAAAACTCTCCGAACGATTCAGTACTCCAGTAAAGTACAAATACCTCAAAAACCGTCCTATGAGTGCAACGGAATACCGCCACTTCGTTACCATACAGCACTGTTTATTGATTATTTATAAGATTTACCTGAATAATCATGTCTAATTCTCCCCGTTATATTTAATATACTATCATTTATTGTTAAGATTGGGTCTTTTATCCTTAATACAACTGTGTGAAGGGTAGGAGAAATGGGAACAAGTAAACGTGGTATTAGTTGGTCAAAACAGTAACCTGTTTCATTGTAAGTTGGTGGTTTTGTTTGTTTCAGCCAATATTTGATATATTTTACGAATTATTGGGATGAAGGGATCAAAAACGTGGTCCCCAGGACAGATATTTTCCTTTGTTTTTTCAAGATTATAAATATGTTGTGATCTAAGTTTGGCAGATTCATTTTCTGTGTCTTTCTCAAGTGGATTATTTGGTTTTACAGTGACGGCCTTCATGTGTAATAGTAAATCAGTGACGGTTGCCAACCGATCATTGGCTATATCCAGAGCAAATTTTAACGGACCAAATCTACGTTCTCCTCCCCTACGCCATTTAGCCATACTTAAACCTTGATTTCCTGTCTCTACAGAAACTATACGCTTTCTGTGTTCCCCAGTAGGGGCGGGATTTGAATCTGCCGGATACAGACCCTTATCCTGCCACTCCAGTAGCAATTTTTCAGCCTTCTTGATTTTAGATTTTTTGTCTTTTGCAATACTGGTACTTTCAATTCTACTAAAAATACGTCCCTTCAGTTTTCCAACTGTATCTAATTCCTTTTCAATATAACCAGACATGATTTTACTTTGCCAAGAAATTCACATATTACATCACAATCACAATGTAATACCACTCCGTCCACACAACGAACCCAAGTTCCTCCTTATTAGACCTTATTTTGTTTTCCAAATGACCCAACTTCTATTACGTGGTCAACCACTTATTAGTAAACAAATGGTCAGAACAACAAGATCCTTTTATTATGTTTACAATACTATATTAATCCTATCTTTCCAATTATCTGGCCAGTTCTATAAATTTTTCTGTATCATTCAAAACAACAATACCACAAAATATATATATTTCCTAAATACATTCACAATATATTCCCATTACAAAAATGATCAAAGCAATAACAGTGATTACAGTAATCCACATTCTAATTCCTTAAAATAGTAAATCAAAAATTAAATTTGTATATATTTCTACAAGATGAATTCAGTAATAGTAATGACAATTTATGACAATATTCATTCCTTTACTGTTACTGTTACTTGGGAAGAATCAATCCTTGATTCCCCTATAGAAATAACAACAAATAAACAAATAATAGTCAATTCTCCATCAAGAAATGAGAATAATGAATCCTGGATTGCCTTACAGAAATAATAACAAATAATCAGGTAAGAGTCAATCCTCATTACCACATGGGAAGAGTCAATCCTCCATTCCCTTACATAAATAATAACAAATAAACAGGTAAGAGTCAATCCTCATTACCACATGGGAAGACTTAATCCTCGATTCCCTTACACAAATAATAACAAATAAACAGGTAAGAGTCAATCCTCATTACCACATGAGAAGAGTCAATCATCGATTCCTTTCCACAAATAATAACAAATAAACAGGTAAGAGTCAATCCTCATTACCACATGAGAAGAGTCAATCCTCGATTCCCTTCCACAAATAATAACAAATAAACAGGTAAGAGTCAATCCTCATTAACACATGGAAAGAGTCAATCCTCGATTTCCTTACACAAATAATAACAAATAAACAGGTAAGAGTCAATCCTCATTACCACATGGAAAGAGTCAATCCTCGATTCCCTTACACAAATACTTTTACCAATTTCTATACGATAATTTCGTAATTATAATAAAACGTCATAATTTAAAGACATTTACTGAATAAGAAGAATTCACACAATCACATCTAATATGTCCTTTCTAAATCTATGCAGAAATTCAATTGTAATAGGTTTTCTGCTTACCTTCGTCATTGACCGGTCTGTGACTGTGCAATTTCCTCCAATTCAAGGTCTGAAAACTCCTGTTTCCTTCTCCCAGATCACGTCGAGGGTCACCAATTGTTGAAAATCATCGTGTTCTTTTATCCAGGAAAAAGAATAAATACTCATTTGTCAAGAATACAATTTATTACGAATCAAAATACATATATTGGTAAAAGTATATTCTGAGCTCAGGTAGCTTTGTACACACACACCCCAGCGGCTGATGTATCGCAAAGCCCGCCTTTTCCTCGTGTCTCGTTGTTTTTCTTAATCTTGACTCCGCCTTCTCTTACAGTATTGCCAATAAACATCAAAACAGTTTCTTTAAAATATTGAACTTATGCACGTACACAGCAGTCAATACAAAGTTTGTGGTTTTCTGTTTTTAGATATCTTTGCTTCACTCATTGCAAAGTCAAGAGAATAAACACCCACACACGTCCTGTTCTTCAGACACCCTTAAAGGTTAAGTTATTCTTGTCAGCTCGTAACAGGTGCAGAAGTCATCCAAAGTCTCAGGTCGATCAGAGTTCAGTCTACATAAAATCAGACACTCTTTCTTCAGCATGTAAGAATTCAACTTACAATAGGGCAGTAATAAAGACACATAAAATCTACTAAAACAAATTACATGTATAATCAATAATACCCAACAACTGCAAGTTTTCAGAAAAATGTTTGAAAGATTGATATCATTTATTTTGTCCTTACACTGTGACACTTTTATAGTTTGTTTTCCATTTACAGTTTTTACTTTTGTGTAGCGAGTGAGACTTTAGAAAACACGCTGTTTGAAAGACATTTTGTCCACTGAACTGGAAGTAAAAAATACATTTCCATTAATTGAGCAAAACAAATAAAAAAGTTTGACAAAAAATGTTGTCTGTCTGTTATAGTGGTTTTTATATATGGTAATCATTGATGTTGAATTGAATAATGTAAAATTATTTTGCATTTTATAATATAGGATTTTAATAATATATAGCATTTTTCATAATATATAATATAGCATTTTATAAGCCATATTTTAATGCTTTTAGTGCTGCAATGTTTAAGTAAAATCTACTAAGATACAGCTATTAAAATATACTTGAAGTGTGTAGCAAAGTAACTTTGACTGAAGAATTTCTAGTAAAATCCAGATAGAATTGTGAGTAACTTTTACCTGAATATATGGTCTGTTAAATTTACTAGCAGTTTGTACGTGGAAAAACATTCAAAAAGTTTTTTTAAGTAAATCTTACTCCACATTTTTGCAGTGCACGTATATAGCAAGCAGAACTCTCCATTAGCACAACTAGAAAGTGAGGTTTTGTTGTCTAAAGTTTTCAATAATTGAAAGGTTAGTACAAGGTTCCCTTAAAGGTTTCAATAATTTTAAGGTTACTGGAACGTTAGGGGAACGTTTCCAGAACTATAATGCACAACCAAACTGGAACGTTCTATTTCCATAAAGAAAACTTTCCTGGGGAACCAAAGGGCAACCAAAATGAACCAAAAACTAACGTTCCCAGAACGTTCTGGGAACCAAAAATTGTTAGCTGGGACCATACACACAGTGAAGCAAAAATAACATTCAAAGCTCAACAACATAAAAATACATCAAATTACCTAAATATTATCTACATAACACCAGGGCTCTCAAGTCTCACGCATTGAGCGTGAGACACACGCATTTCAACGAGCTCACACACCACACATGGTATTTCTCACGCTGAGAAATGATTAACTTCGCCGCACAGAAATGACTATAACCTATCCGACACACGAGTCAAAGGCAGACTACTCTGCACTCATACCGCTGTCTTGAATTAGCGACCTATCGGCCAATCAGAAAATAGAATTTCTCAGCCAATCAGAAAATAGAATTTCTTGTTGCTGCGGGAGGTCTGAAATAGTGACGTAACCTATGCTCTAAATGCGTGCACATAATTGTAGACGAGCTGGAGGTGGAAGAGAACCGTCAGGATCATCAGGTAATATCTTCATTTATTTTAATCTTTCATTAGTTACTATAGTTACTATAGTTTTTCAACTCTTTGTATAAGGCCTATACCTGCCAGTTAAAGTGTTCGTTTGAATAGTAGGCTTAAAGAGGATGAAGAGAGGAACGTTTGCCTGTTTTTTACTGTTTGTGTTGTTTATTCAGACTTCAAGATGTCAGGGAAGAAACAAAAGAGTATTATTTCATTTTTGGTGGCTCAGCCATCAAAAAAGGTTTCCAGGTCAGATGAGGTATGCCTACCAGTGGAAGAGGCAGTGATTGAGACAGCAAGGGAGACATTAGGGGAGATAGTGACAGTGGAGATGACCGAAGAAGAGAGTGTGGAGGTCAGAGAAATAACAGTGAAAAAAAACGGCCTTAACTGGAGCTGCCACCTATAGGAGCACTTTTACAAGTGAGTGGACAGCAAAATGGCCATTCATTAGTGTAGGCACCACCAGCTCCTACTATTGGTGCTCAATCTGCAGACAGGAAAACTCATGTGCCCATCAAGGTGTAGCAGATGTGCAGCGACATATTAGGAGCAAAGGACACCAGTCTAAAGAGCAGGCACTGCAGTCCACAAGCGGGATTGCTCAGTTTTATCCCACAGTTGCTGTTGGTGGCATGACTACACAAGAGGCCAAGGTATAGGAGCACATGCAGCTAACACATGAAATCTTGTTTTTCATTATTTCTGCCCTCGATTTATAAAAATTAGTTTTTGTAATTGTCACAATGATTATGAAAAATTACAGGGTAGCTGATATCACACTTTTAAAGTACATTAAGTCTGTGTTTACCATATGAAATTAGCTATACAAATAAATTTGACTTAAATGTCCCCTCTGCTGATAACATGGTTATCATCGTTTTCTGTTACAGACAAGAAGAGCTGAAGTTAAAGTGGCTGTGGCTATGGTGCAGCACAATGTGCCATTTGCCATCGCGGAACATTTCAGTCCATTGTTCAGGGATTGCTTCAAGGACTCTGTCACAACACAGCATTACAAATGTGCCAGCACAAAAACAATGTGCATAATAAATGAAGCTGTGGCACCACATTTAGGGAGGAGCTGGTCACCAAGATGAAGACCAATCCCTTCACTCTAATAATAGATGGATCAAATGATACAGGTGTTATTTTGACAGCCAGTTGACACTTCCTCATTTTCCAGTATTTATTTCTTTACACAACATTTCAGTGTGGAGTGTATGTAATGCTTGTAATGTAATGCTTGCACCTTGTCATCACAGGACGAGAGAAAATGAACCCCCTCTCGGTCAGAGTGTTTGACGGCAAGGCTGTTGTTCACAGATTTCTGGACATGTGCACAACAAGTGGGCAACGCTGCGGCACGGCCGAAGTCATTTTCCAGAAAATGAACGACATCGTCCAGAAACACTCGATACCGTGGGGTAATTGTGTTTCTCTCTCTATCGACAATGCCTCTGTCAATACAGGGGCAAGAAACTCCATTTCCTCAGGGATACTCACAGAGAATTCCCATGTGTACATCCATGGGTGTCCATGCCATATTCTTCATAATACTGTGAAACATGCTGGGCAGAGGTTTTTGGAAGTAAGTTTGTATCCTTTCAATAACCTATATGTTAAACCTAATGTAAGATTTAAATAGCTTGTTATGCTGTAGTGTAATGAATCTGTGATCAAAATGCTGTGATTATGAAACATAATGTATTGTAGGTGACTGGATTTGACCCCGAAGATCTTGCAGTGGATGTTGGGCACTGGTTTAGAGGCAGTACGAACCGTAAAGGTTACTTAACAGGTTTGTGATTTAATCAGCAGCAGTATAGTGTGAATGGCATGCAGAAGATTTTCAGTAGACTGAAACTTAATGTTACATTCTCATCACAGAATTATGTGAGTTGCACGAATACGACTATATGGAGATACTTCAGCATATTTCCATTCATTGGCTGAGCCTGGAGCGGTGTTTGATACGCATTCTACAGCAATACGAGCCACTCACCAGCTATTTCAAGTCGTCAAGTAGGTTGCATATTTCACTGACATGAATGCAAGGTTCTTCAGGAGATTGCTATGTAAATGTATACCATGTACAATGTGTGCTTTTTAATTTTTAGGTGAGAAACAACCAAGGTTCAGAAGGCTGGTGGATGCATTCTGTAACCCACTGACAGAGGTCTACCTGCTTTTCTATCATGCAACGTTGCCAGCCTTCTCCTCACTAAATCTCCTCCTTCAGAGAGAGAAATCCTCAATCTTCCTTCTCTATGAAGAGGTAAAACAGGAGGGTTAAGCTGTGTTTCTGCCAGTAATAGCCATTGGTCATTTTTCATTTGCTGATACTATTTTGTGCAAATTTAATTCAAAATCTTTACTGAAATGCAACTTTGTAGATGACCACGTTCATTCACAAGTTGTGTGGTTTTTGAAAGTTGAAGCACTGCAGAGCCGAGCGGTGGATGAGATCCACTACAAGGATCCATCCAACCAACTGCCAGGTAATGTTCCCCAAGTTTTCCATATGCAAATACATAAACTCTCCACCCACTGACCACAAATGGCTCATTCAGTTATGACATTGAGGATGTCACTGATGTGAAGGGATATTGTATATACTTTAAGAGAAGTATGAAAAATGGAAAATGTGGGAGTTGTCCATGACTATTATTGTGAACGTACCTTCCTGAGGTTTGAGTCTTTGATTTATGTCTCTGGTAGGACAAAAGCAGAATATTGGGTTTACAACCCGAGCAACGCTCAACAGGCTCCTTGATGCAGGAGATATCACGCCACAGCAAGTGGAGAGGTTCCATCAGGCAGCGCTGGCATTTCTAATAGGGGCAGTTGAGTATGCTATTGCGAAACTACCCCTGAAAGAGACCGTGCTGAAACATGCCATGTTTGTTGATGTCCAGCAGAGGACTGAGTGTGACGTGAATGATGCTGCATACTTTGTGGAAAGGTAAGGGTTTAACATTTTGAATAGATTGTGAAGTTTGATCACATTTGAAAAAACAAACCCCTTTGTTTCTCCTAGTTCAGTACACATTGGGTTCTTTAGGTTTCCTGAACTGCTTCCATACCATGGACCCCAAGAGCATGATCAGCTGAGTGAGGAGTTCCTGGACTACCAGTTAATGGACATCCCTATGCCCCAAGACCCAGCCATGTTTGACATTGAGGCTTTTTGGGGGAATATTACCGCACTGAAGAATAGGGTAAGAAATATTCAGCATTGACATGAGCAACATAATAACTGCAAAAATATGTAGGAGTGTAATTAGGCTTCCTTGGTTCATTTTTTTCAAAGGTGACTGGTATGAGCAGATTTCCAAGGCTGTCTACAATAGCCAAATTGGTATTAGTTCTGCCTCACTCAAAAAAAACGTAGGAAGTATGTAAGAATTACACACACTTTTCTTTATTTTGTCTTTCCAGTAAAAATAATGTAACATAATGTAATGGCGAAGTCAGACAATTTCCATAGGGGTGGCCAGACTGAGACCATTGCTCACACAGGGGTCACACAGAAACTGATACTTTTTTTTATGTGGTCACTCATTTATTTACCTATACAGGCAGTGAGTGCCATGTAGAATTACATCACCTGCATACTAATAATAAGCTTTTTTTTCTCTTTCTATTTTCACTGACAAGTAATAGTAAAAAAACAAAAAAAAACAAAATATAGCCTATAACCTTAACATTATGAGAAAGAATTTCAAAGATATTCCTTTGCAATACTTTATCATTTGGCTGCTAACTTGTGTGTAATGATGACACTCAGTTGAACCCCAGAACATGCCAGTGTGAATGCATGGAAAACACATTTTAATTTTCTTTTAACAATATGATACAGACTGACCAACACTATTAAGCCAAATGAGCATTGAAAATTGACTTTACTTTTAATAACCTTCTTCATGGCTGGAGCTTTTTAAAACGGAATCTTTTCTTTTAAATAGAAGTGTTTTTTAACTGCTATTAAATTGTTTGGCGGATAACCGCCCAACCTGGCAACACTTGGAACGCGCAGAGCCCGGTGGGCCTTTACTCGTAGCGCGCCACAATTACTACTAAGTACAGTAGTAGTATTAGTACTAAGTAATAGTAGTACTACATCTGTGTTGGTGGTTGACATTAATGTTAAGAGTATTCCTGCACTGTTTGGTGGAGGTGCGCTGTTGAATTGCGTCCCTGTGTAAACCTGCGTGCAGAAATACTTCCGCAAAAAAGTTGCCGGCGGGTTTCGGTTGCCAAAGATTAATTTATGGTGGATTTGGAGTTTTTGGAACGAGCTCCTCCACCGCAGAGCCGCGTTTTACCCACGTAACGAACGTACGCCATTTGCGTAGCTGTGTGACGTCATTACGTAAAGTACGCAGAATATCGCTTTTATCCCGATATGGTACTTCTTGTATCGTTTGAAAAATTATACCGATATTATCGTGAACAATACGATATAGCACACCCCTAGTGTGTGTGTGCATGCTTATTAATATTAATTGAATTGATACGTATGTTAGCAGCTCCTGAAAGTTCTGTTATCACCCATAATCCTTTGCTGTGTGTGAGAGTTTTTTAAAGCTTTTTAAGGGGTCGGGGTCGAGGTCTTGGGATGTCTGAGTATATCTAGAACAAGTTTTACAAAATTCAATAATAAAACTCTAGAATAGCATTAGTGATGCAAAATAAAACAATTAATAGAAATAGGCTTACTGTTGCTTCCATACAAACACTGACAGGAGCTCTACTGTAAACTGATGTTAAACGCACCCGTTTTCATTACATTAGAGTCCCAATGCAGGCGTAATGTTTATACACTCCAGAAAGGTACATTCTGTTTCACTCTGTTCTCTTTCTTGACTGTGTGAAATAAACAGAATGAACGATTACAGCATTGTACTTGCTTACTTTGTATTTATTAAGTCCACAACAGTAACGAACATTAACTTTCAAAATCCCGCAGACATCTGTGTGTGCGTCGCTCTAACCGTTCCGTACTGAAATATAAAACCATCACACATTCGATACATTAACACATATTGTTACATCCCCTTTTGTTTTTGTTGTCAGTCGGTTCCTTTGCATTAATCAGAGGTGGAAAGAGTACTAAAATATTGTAGTCAAGTAAAAGTACTATTACTTTAATTAATTTTTACTTAAGTACGAGTAAAATTACTAGTCTAAAAATCTACTCAAGTAAAAAGTAACTCATTTAAAATGAGTAAACGTTACTTAGTTACTTTTTTAACGGGGGGGGGGGGGGGGGGGGGGTCTCTCCTGAACAGAAAAAACATGTTGATATAACATTTAAAACATTTAGAGATGTGTATTGTGTTATTTTAGTACAGACCATCCCATAAAACTTTTTCAAACTGTATAACCACTGAAGTTGGCATTAATTGTAATTGCCGCCCTGATGATCAGGATCAACAAGCCTCAAAATCTTATAACATTAAATAAAACATAAATAAACTCACTGAATATATGAAGGTGCATGGATGTTCATTTTCACAATAGCTGTTTGCTACAACTTACAATTTCTTTAATAATAATTATTGCAGTAATCTGTATTTTTCATCATTTTGGTTTTAATATTCTGTGTATAAAGTGAATTGTATGTACGTCTACTATAAACCATTAGCAAACTACTAAATGTGGCTATATTAGACTTTTACTGTAACATTTACATTCATAACTTAAGAAAAAAGATATAATGTACTAGGCTAATCAACTTTCAAAACTATATAAAAGTCCAGAATTTGGCTTAAAAGTCTTGAAATTTTATCTCTACTCTGAAAAAATAGTCAAGTCAAGTCAACTTTATTTATATAGCGCTTTTTACAATAGACATTGTCTCAAAGCAACTTTACAAAATCCAGGACCAACCAGATACAAAAACCCCTGTTGAGCAAGCTGAGGGCGACTGTGGCAAGGAAAAACTCCCTGAAAATTACAGGAAGAAATCTTGAGAGGAACCAGACTCAGCAGGGCCCATCCTTCTTGGGTGGCCTGGAGGATACTTTAAATAAATACACGATTTACACAAAGTATACAAACACAGAATTAAATGATCTAAAAGTTATAACTGGTAATAAATAGATAATTAAATAAATAAATAATAGAGTCTGTAGTGATTTCTTGTCATTCTTGGTGCAATTACTCCAGACCCGTCACATCCGTCAGGAGCAGCATCGTTGTCACGGCAGTCTCGACTTTTAATCCTTAACCTCGGCGGGTAAACAGGTTTCCATCAGAATGCCTTTGGAGTAAAACAACAAAGAATGTAGTTAATAATGTACAATGCTAGTTGAGTAAAACAGTTTTACAGAGAGTTTTAGACTCCGGCAGCCCTAAATATTACAGCATAACTAAAAGGGAGAGCGAGCAGGTAACAAGGTCATGAAGGCTTTCACAGGACATCAGCGCCCACCTCTTCTACCCAAACCTGAGTGATCGGACAAGAGAGGCAGAACGACAGCAACCCAACATCCCTGATCACCACAAGTTTCTATGACCAAGAACCCCCAAGCTCTGCACCTTTGTCTATATTAATCAAAAGCCTGAGAAAATAAATATGTTTTCAGTCTAGACTTAAACATTGAGACTGTGTCCGAATCACGAATAGAGGCAGGAAGATCATTCCAAAGTTGTGGAGCTTTGTAAGAAAATGCTCTTCCACCAGCTGTGGTCTTTTTAATTTTAGGAACTATAAGTAACCCTGCATCTTGTGAGCGAAGTGGGCGCGCTGGGTTGTAGTGATTAATAAGCTCACTCAGATACTGTGGAGCCAGACCATGTAGCGCTTTATAGGTTAGTAAAAGAATTTTGTAATCAATGCGGAATTTAACTGGCAGCCAGTGTAGAGATAATAGAACAGGACTGATATGATCAAATTTTTTAGTTCTAGTTAGCACTCGAGCTGCTGCATTTTGAACTAACTGGAGTTTGTTTATGGATCTACCAGAGCATCCAGTTAGAAGAGCATTACAATAATCTAACCGAGAAGTTATAAACGCATGGATCAGTTTTTCAGCGTCATTAACAGATAGTATATTTCTTATTTTAGAGATATTACACAAATGATAGAAAGCAACTCTAGTAATATTATTAATGTGTGTATCAAATGAAAGATCTGAATCTATTGTGACACCCAAGTTTTTTACATCTGGGCTGGGAGTAACAGAGAACGTGTTTTGGTTTAGCACCAGGTTAGACAACTTGTCTCTTGCAGCTTTAGAGCCAACAAGTAAAACCTCAGTTTTATCTGAATTAAGTAAAAGAAAATTACACGACATCCAGTTTTTTATGTCGTTTACACAATCTTCTATCCTACTGATTGTGTCAGTATCATTTGGTTTGGCTGATATATACAGCTGTGTGTCTGCATATCAGTGAAAATGTATGCCATGTTTATGAATAATTTCTCCTAGTGGAAGCATATAGAGTGTAAATAATAGTGGTCCCAGTACCGACCCCTGTGGAACACCACACTTTACTTTTGTTGTTTCTGAGCATTTATTATTTACATAAACAAATTGCGAGCGGTCAGTCAGATATGATTGAAACCAAGAGAGTGCGAGTCCTTTAACACCTACTGTATTTTATAGCCTCTCCAGTAAAATGTTATGATCGACCGTATCAAACGCTGCGCTAAGATCTAATAGAACAAGAAAAGAGACACATCCATTATCAGAAGACATTAACAACTCGTTAACTACTCTAATTAATGCAGTTTCGGTACTATGGTTGGGTCTAAATCCTGATTGAAATTTTTCATGAATACAATTTTCATTCAAATAAGAGCATAACTGTTTGGAAACTACTTTTTCTAATATCTTAGAGACAAAAGGAAGGTTTGAAATTGGCCTATAATTAGATAAAACATGTGGATCAAGATTAGGTTTTTTAATCAGGGGTTTAATAACGGCACTTTTAAACAATTTAGGTACGTACCCAAGGATAAGGGATGCATTGATTAATGTAAGCAGGAGCTCTACAATAGCTGGGAGTAAATCTTTAAGTAAATCAATAAGTAAATTGGAACAGGGTCGAGTATACACGATGATGACTTAGATGATTTAATCAACACAGTTAGTTCATTTTGGGAGATTGGATTAAAGGAATTTAGTTGGATTAACTCGTTACTATTACAGTTAGAGCATCTTTCCAAGCAATCTTATACACTTCCGGTGTAGTGTGACGCCACTTGCGTTCTAGAATCAGATTTGAATTAAAAAGCATTGAAAACAATTGCAGGATAAGGCATGACAATAATGTGTTTGTGTTTTATGTAAAACCAAACTGAATGATACATTTCTGAATTATATTTAGTGTTACCAATTAAAGACGGACCCACCGTGACCCTGACCAGGTGATGAAAAGAAAAAACTTTACGTTGTGGTTCTGTCTCTCTCTCTCTCTCTCTCTCTCTCTCTCTCTCTCTCTCTCTCTCTCTTTCTCTCCTTTAGTTCAGCAGAAGTGAAACTGAGGTGATCCTGTGCGGTCACGCCATCTGCACTTAAAAAAATCTCGGTCACGCTATCTGCACTTCGCTTTTTACTGCGCGTCTAAACCGTATTATACGGTAATACAGGGGCGAAGATGAATCATCTCTTTACAGCTTAATATACTGTACATTACTACCGAGTTCTGATGCACATAAAGTGTAGCAGAAACAAAAGTGTGTTACAATCTGTGTATAGAGCAATCTAAAAGGTTAAAAATTCAGACCTCTTTTATGAAAAAAGTGTGTATTTGTTTGTGTACAGACCGCTATTTTTAGATCAATACAATGAAATTAACAAATCAAATTGTTATCAAGTGCCACCCATACTGTCATGAAGAACACTTACTCTAGTACTCATGGTGTGATTTTAGGACAATTTTACTATAGGAATTCGAAATAATGTGATAAACTTGAGTAAAGTGTCTATTTAATTGTGTACATACTTGTCTTTGAAGATCAATAACATTATTAAATCAAATTGTTATCAAGTTCCACCCATACAGTCATGAAGAACACTTACTCTAGTACTCATGGTGTGATTTTGGGACATTTTTACTGTAGGAATTTGAAATAATGGCATAGAAAACCTATGTGAAATGTCAATTTGCTTAAGTTTACACAATATTTAAAGTCCAATAAAATAAAAAAAAATCAAATTGTTATCAAGTTCCACCCAAACAGTCATGAAGAACACTTACTCTAGTACTCATGGTGTGTTTTGGGACATTTTTACTGTAGGAATTTGAAATAATGGCATGGCAAACTTATGTATAGTGTCAATTCGGTTGTGTTTATACTACTCTTTAAAAATCAATAAAATTAACAAATCAAATTGCTATGAAGTGCCACCCATACAGTCATGAAGAACACTTACTCTAGTACTCATGGTGTGATTTTGGGACATTTTTACTGTAGGAATTTAAAATAATGGCATACCAAACTTGAGTAAAGTGTCTATTTGGTAGTGAAGATCAATAACATTAACAAATCAAATTGTTATCAAGTGCCACCCATACAGTCATGAAGAACACTTACTCTAGTACTCATGGTGTGATTTGGACACATGTTTACTGTAGGAATTTAAAATAATGGCATACCAAACTTATGTAAAATGTCAAATTGGTTGTGTTTACACTATATTTAAAGTCCAATAAAATTTACAAATCAAATTGTTATGAAGTGCCACCCATACAGTCATGAAGAAGACTTACTCTAGTACTTATGGTGAGAGTTTGGGACATTTTTACTGTAGAAATTTAAAATAATGGCATACCAAACTTGAGTCTATTTGGTAGTGTACAGACCATTCTTTGAAGATCAATAACATTAACAAATCAAATTGTTATCAAGTGCCACCCATACAGTCATGAAGAACCCTTACTGTAGTACTCATGGTGAGATTTTGGGACATTTTTACTGTAGGAATTTAAAATAGTGGTGTAACAAACTTATGTAAAATGTCAATTTAGTTGTGTTTACACTATTTAAAGTCCAATAAAATTAACAAATCAAATTGTTATCAGGTGCCACCCACACAGTCATGAAGAAAACTTACTCTAGTACTCATTGTGTGATCTGGAGACAATTTTACAGTAGGAATTTAATATAATGGCATACCAAACTTGAGTGAAGTGTCTATTTGGTAGTGTACAGACCATTTTTTGAAGATCAATAACATTAACAAATCAAATTGTTATCAAGTGCCACCCATACTGTCATTAAGTACACTTACTCTAGTACCCATGGTGTGATTTTGGGAAATATTTACTGTAGGAATTTAAAATAATGGGATTACAAACATATGTAAAATGTCAATTTGGTTGTGTTTAGACCACTATTTGAGGATCAATAAAATTAATAAATCAAATTATCAGGTTCCACCCATACTGTCATGAAGAACACTTAGTCTAGTACCCATGGTGTGATTTTGGGACACATTTACTGTAGAATTTTGGAGTAATGTGATAACAAACTTGTGTAAAATGTCTGCTTTGATTTTTTAATTGCCTATATATATAGTATAATATCTAAATATTTTTTACTTACTGATTTAATTTATTAAATATCATTATAAGCACCAGTCACTTACTGATTAGTAACTGACAATATTACATTAATACTTAAATATCAACTGCTTTTTTTTGTTACAAGAATAAATATTTTATTTATTAATTACACACGTACTAATTAAATATTACATTATTAAAAGCATGTAGTATTACATTCATTTCATCATTTGTTAATGGTTTATCACAATTTTCAGATCATTAACACTTTGGACCCCCAGGGTCTATACAAAACCAATTATGCAATTTTGTGATGCCATTACTCCAAATTTCAGCAGTAAAGTTGTCTTAAAAATCACAAAACGAGTACTTGATTAATTGTTCTTCATGAATGTAAGGGTGGTATTTAATAACAATTTGATTTGCTTATTTTATTGATCTTACTAGAGTAAGTGCTCTTTATGATCCTAGTGGTCTCATTTGATAACAAACTGATTAGTTTTTTTATTGGATTTAAAAATGTGGTTTTAACACAACCGAATATACACTTTATGTAGATTTGCCATCCTGTTATTCTAAATTCCTACAGTAAAATTGTCTCAAAATCACAATATGAATACAAAAGTAAATTTTCTTTATGAATGTAGGGGTGGCATAACAATTTGATGACAATTTCATTTGTTAATTTTAATGATCTTTAAATAGTGGTCTCACAGCCGAATAAACATTTTACATAAGTTTGCCATGCCATTATTTCAAATTCCTACAGTAAAATTGTCCCCAAATCACACCATGAGTACTAGAGTAAGGGTTCTTCATGACTGTATGGGTGGAACCTGATAACAATTTGATTTAATAATTTTATTGATTTTTAAAAGTGGTCTGAACACAACCGAATTGACACTTTACATAAGTTTGCCATGCCATTATTTCAAAATTATACAGTAAAATTGTCCCAAAATCACACTATGTGTACTTAGTAAGTGTACTTAATGACAGTATGGGTGGAACTTGATAACAATAATTTAATTTTATTGATCCTCAAATAGGGGTCTGTATTCAACCAAATAGACACTTTACTCAAGTTTATCATATTACTCCAAATTTGTACAGTAAAATTGTCCCAAAATCACAGTATGTGTACTAAAGTAAGTGTATTTAATGACCGTATGAGTGAACCCTGATAACAATTTGATTTGTTCATTTTATTGATCCTCAAATAGTGATCTAAACACAACCGAATGGACATTTTACATAAGTTTGTCATCCCATTATTTCAAATTCCTACAGTAAAATTGTCCCAAAATCACACTATGTGTACTAGAGTAAGTGTACTTAATGATAGTATGGGTGAAACCTGACAACAATTTGATTTGTTCATTTTATTGATCCTCAAATAGTGATCTAAACACAACCGAATGGACATTTTACATAAGTTTGTCATCCCATTATTTCAAATTCCTACAGTAAAATTGTCCCAAAATCACACTATGTGTACTAGAGTAAGTGTACTTAATGATAGTATGGGTGAAACCTGACAACAATTTGATTTGTTCATTTTATTGATCCTCAAATAATGGTCTAAACACAACTGAATGGACATGTTACATAAGTTTGACATCCCATTATTTCGAATTCCTACAGTAAAATTGTCCCAAAATCACACCATAAGTACTAGAGTAAGGGTTCTTCATGACTGTATGGGTGGCACTTGATAACAATTTGATTTGTTAATTTCATTGTATTGATCTTAAAATAGCGGTCTGTACACAAACAAATACACACTTTTTTCATAAAAGAGGTCTGAATTTCTAACCTTTTAGATTGCTCTATACACAGATTGTAACACACTTTTGTTTCTGCTACACTTTATGTGCATCAGAACTCGGTAGTAATGTACAGTATATTAAGCTGTAAAGAGATGATTTCATCTTCGCCCCTGTATTTACCGTATAATACGGTTTAGACGCGCAGTAAAAAGCGAAGTGCAGATAGCGTGACCGAGATTTTTTTAAGTGCAGATGGCGTGACCGCGGTCCTGTACCGTTAGAGTGCGGATCTGTTCCGTGTCTGTGTTTGTAGTTTTGTTGATAATTGAAGTTGATGAACGCAGGTGAGTTTATACATTTCCACACTCCTGTACATTACTGTGTATTGTTACTTTATGTAGTTCAGATTGTTGATTTGATTTAAACACACGTGTTTTGAACAGAACACTCACGAATAGGGCTGGACGATATGGCTAAAATGTATATCACGATATAACTCCTAATTTCGGTCGACACGATATAATTCCGATACGATGTGAATAATACAAATGTCAGAAAAACTGCCAGGAACACCAACATTGAAAGGCTGTACCTGCGAACCTCTGAAAAATTTATTTGCAAAGTCTATGAAATTTCACCCTTTACAACTACATAATATTTTAGAAATAATAATCATAATAATAATGGTACAAGTAAATTAGCTTTCACCTTTTACTTGTATTCAGCATTTGTATACAGACAAAAACACGACATTATTCTCAAATAAACATAAGCTTTGACAATATATAATATAATATATTAACATATGTCTTAACCAGAGGTGGAAAGAGAACTAAAATATTGTACTCAAGTAAAAGTACTATTACTTTAATGAATTTTTACTTAAGTACGAGTAAAGTTACTAGTCTAAAAATCTACTCAAGTCAAAGGTAACTCATTTAAAATGTACTCAGAGTAAACTTACTTACTAAACTTAGTTACTTTATTAACAGCATGGGGGGTCTCTTCTGTGTAATGCAAACAGGACAACCCAGCTAGCAAGATAGATCTGGGCCGATTCCGGCTCCGGTTCGGCAGTGTCGGCTGTCTGTCGGCTCGGCACCC
Source organism: Trichomycterus rosablanca (assembly GCF_030014385.1). Classification (NCBI taxonomy): domain Eukaryota; kingdom Metazoa; phylum Chordata; class Actinopteri; order Siluriformes; family Trichomycteridae; genus Trichomycterus; species Trichomycterus rosablanca. The sequence goes on along the minus strand of NC_086001.1, from coordinate 19,549,158 downwards.
CACATCTGGCCCGATAACGGCTGCATGTCGGCATAGTCGGCTGACTGATACTCGGCTACATTGCGGCACCCCGCATCTGGCCCGATAACGGCTGCATGTCGGCATAGTCGGCTGACTGATACTCGGCTACATTGCGGCACCCCACATCTGGCCCGATAACGGCTGCATGTCGGCATAGTCGGCTGACTGATACTCGGCTACATTGCGGCACCCCGCATCTGGCCCGATAACGGCTGCATGTCGGCACTGTCGGCTGACTGAGCCTCGGCTACATTGCGGCACCCCGCATCTGGCCCGATAACGGCTGCATGTCGGCATAGTCGGCTGACTGAGCCTCGGCTACATTGCGGCACCCCGCATCTGGCCCGATAACGGCTGCATGTCGGCATAGTCGGCTGACTGAGCCTCGGCTACATTGCGGCACCCCGCATCTGGCCCGATAACGGCTGCATGTCGGCATAGTCGGCTGACTGAGCCTCGGCTACATTGCGGCACCCCGCATCTGGCCCGATAACGGCTGCATGTCGGCATAGTCGGCTGACTGAGCCTCGGCTACATTGCGGCACCCCGCATCTGGCCCGATAACGGCTGCATGTCGGCATAGTCGGCTGACTGAGCCTCGGCTACATTGCGGCACCCCGCATCTGGCCCGATAACGGCTGCATGTCGGCATAGTCGGCTGACTGAGCCTCGGCTACATTGCGGCACCCCGCATCTGGCCCGATAACGGCTGCATGTCGGCATAGTCGGCTGACTGAGCCTCGGCTACATTGCGGCACTCCGCATCTGGCCCGATAACGGCTGCATGTCGGCACTGTCGGCTGACTGAGGCGATGCTATTGCCAAGTTTTAGCACCATGCACTGATCAGAGATTGTTTTTAAATTGAAGAATAAGTTATTTAGCAAGCTTGCAACTTCCCTTTAACACTGGCATAAATGTAAAATAACCTTTTACTCGCTGTCTTTTGCAATCATCATGGCTCACACTGACAAAGTTTCTAGGTGCTTAACAAACCATATATGTTTATATAACTAAATACAATTTTAATAAATAAATGGCTTACGGGAACCTCTTGCATTGGTCTTGGCTATTCGATGCACATAGTCATTTAGGAAATGAGGTATGAAAATGGCATTGATAGCTTTTTTTTGTTTTGATAAACTAAAAAAGCTTTTACATGCACTTTATGAGTTTCAGTTTTTCCAGAACTTTTTTCCTGAATTTGAAGTTTTTCCTTCAATCCATGTTCCTTTCTTATGATCCATATTAAAACCATGTAAACATAAAATGATTAAACACACAGCAGTTGTGCACATTTTGGCAAGCTGAACTATGCAAAAGACCACAAAACATTTAAGAAATATGGATAAATTATTTTATTATAGGACATGCATTATATATTTTGACACCAGAAGTTTAATGTGTGCAAAAACAAAATTGTTTATGTATTATGAATAAATAAACCCAACTCAATTAAATTTAATTAACATGCTTATCTTGCTTCTGAGGACGCACTGCTGGGCATTTTCACATATTTGTTGCCCCAACACACACTACATACATACACACTGTCGACATTGGAATTTACTGTTTATATACAGTTTTTGACATGGTGGAAGGAGAGAGAATATTATATAGGTATATAGGTTCAGAATACTAGTCTATCAAAAAAAAAAGGTTCAGCCAACAGTGGCTCTCTTGTTGGAAAATAATATCTGGTAATTGATAATGATGGACAGTTTAATTTGTAAGCCATAGTCTTTAAAAGTGTACAGCTACAAAGTACACATATGTATTTATATATTGATATGGGCACAATATAATTGTTTGCTATAAACTCTTAGTTCAATGAACACAACTATATCATACTTAGTTTGAAACTTTAAGAGTAATCCCCAGGGCAGTAGCAGGAAAGCTGATGATAATAGGATGCAGCTGATCACCATGTAAAATTCAAAATTCACTGAAAAAAAAAAAAGAAACATAAAACATTAGACAAAAAAGCAATGTTAAACAGTACCACAAATCAACTTGTCACATCTGAGGCAAAAGACACAGATCTTGAAATTACAGCAGGTTAAGAACTAAGCACACACACTAGAAAAGAAACATGATGTACTGTTCAGAGGCCCAACAGTTCAGTTTTTGATTTTCAAACTTGAGTGTTATTTTAAATGCATCTATATGTTTGTATGTACAACTGTTCTGTTTTTTTTTTTTCTTTACCCCAGCCAAATCAGGTGGAATCAGCTGCCCACTGAGAGTCCTGGTTGGAGTAACTGGGGAGGCAACCATTTAAAAGCAGGAAATCAAGATGGCTGATAGATGGAGAGAGAGAGGGGGGGGGGATTGGTGTCAACCCATGCACTGTGTTTTTAGTTGTAGCTGTTTTAATCTCTTCTGCTAGGAAATACTTCAGTTTGGGTATTTTACCTGCATCTACAGGGAAGCTTAGGGTTTGTTTGTTTCTTTCATTTATTTTGTAGCTGTCTTGTTACTCAGAGTAGAACAGTGTTATGTTCTGTTGATTTATTTGGTGCCGTCCAGTTTGGTACTAGAGAACAACAATTTTAGCATTTGTGACTGTTTTTAATGGCTCTTTTGTAAATAAAAAAACTTTTATTATTTTCTCTGACTTTTGGTTTTAGCAAATTGCCACGTTATTGGTCCCACATACCCCTAGATACAAGGTGGGATCATAACAAACGTGAGTGTGAAATACAACTTATTATTTTTATTACATTTTATGAATGGCAACGAGAAACATAGTTTACAAACTGTAGCTCAGAATTGTGTGCATGTATACATGTGTCTGCCCTTTAGCATGGAGTAGGGTCAACATGCTAGGGAAAAGACCCCTTGATGTGGATATCTGCACAGACGCAGTAAAAGAACAAGCCAAAATAACATGTTTTGAGCATTATATAAACTATCCCTGAGATTATTGTAAAATTTTATCACTGATGTTTGTGATTGAAAAATAATTGTCTGAGTTTGCTTTCTGACAGGAAGAGTTCCACCACACTGCTTTTTCCATCAAGCGCCAAGGAACAGTTTTAACCCAGCTGGGAACGGGTGATGTCCCAGAGCCTCCTTAACACTTACATAGAACTCATTCACTGCTTTTAATCTTTACTCATGGATCATCCACATACCTGACCCTTTAAGTGCATTAAAAGCCATGTCATGTACTAATCATGTCAACTCGCTGTGTGTGAATTTTTGAAGTTACTTTTCATCACTTCAAATGTTGTTTATTTCTCATGATAAGGGCCTTTCACACCTCAGAAAAAATTTACTTCAGTTAAAAGTTGGCTTTTTCTTATTTTATCGATGCTTAATTAAACTGTTCCACAAAAAAAATCACCAAAAAACCTCTTTATAGATTACCTGGAGACGTGCGCAGCTCATCCGTAGTGAACTCATTCTTGAAAACCTGGACCATGCAACCTCAGCGCAGATGTGAACTGTAATAAATTCATATTCACTATTACAAAATACATAAACATGTAAACTATTAGACAAACAAAAGTCAGTATTCTCAATTTTTAAATACAATTTTATAGTTGTTAATGTATGTGTAAAAGTATTTTACAGTCGATTGATGAGCTTGTTTGACTTGAACCAGGTGTACGTACTGGCAAGTGATTTTTAACTTTTTCTCTAACGTTAATACATGGTGGTGTCAGACAGAATCACTTCACTTCTTCAATATAAAAGGTACCTGAAGGCAAGTGTGAGGAGCTCCTCGCGCATGTAGTAGAGTTTAAATAAAAAACCGTTATCTTTTTCAGTTATTCACTGAAGATTTCAAGGTAACGTTAACAGCTGCTCTTTAGGACAAAAAACATACCAAAACATTATATTAATAATACTGATATATTGTAGTAACAGAACAATAGATATAATCAAATAATTTTGTGTTTTTTATCATTAACAATTTAATTATAGTTATGTTTTAACGTTAGCCAAAAAGGCTAACTGTATAGCCAGCAATACTTAGCAAAAGGCTATCAGAAATAACTTAAAACATACATCTAAAGGTAACATTATTATTATGAATACGATATAAACCATCTAACAACATAGCTAAGTTAAATTACAAACACACGATTTCACAACGATTACATTAGTTACCTGTGCCGGCGTTAAGGGAAGACGTCACAGCTACAGCTGTATGGAGCTGGTGATCCTTCTCCTTTGAGTAAGGGGTGTGATGTATTTAAAAGGCTGGATTTAGCGCCCTCTTCTTGGCAGTAGACAATATTACAAAAACTTTTTACAGTCATTGGCTGGCATACATTAATCCAGAAAACATGTTTACAAAGACAAAGCACAGTATCATGTCTAAAGCCTATATTTACACGTCTTTATGGATTTCCTTGACTGAGTGATTAAACTAATTAAGTGTTTACATTTTTGCAGTTACTCTTTGTGCACTCCGGAGTCATTTGACCAACACTGACCTTGGTAAGATGTTTACAAAAACATACATTATTATTTCTAAAATAAGTTTTCTACTTAGAAATAACACCCATCACCATAAAAATATTGCACCCAGGAGGAAGTGTAGGATTGAATAATATTCTGAAGGAAGATAACGGTCACCAGGAACAACAAATGCTTAAATATTTAATGTCTCGGCATGGAGTTTAGAGGTTCCAAATAGTGTGCAACTCAAATATTTTCATGCAATTCCTGCAGATTATGTGGTAGGGGTGGAGTGTTCATAGCATGTCCAATAGCATTCCACACATTTTCAATTGCTTTTGAACTCTTCACCAAGACTAACTTTGCTTACAAAAGATGCAACCAACATAACAGCACGAGTCGGGAGGGAAAAATAAGCACATGCACCAAGATGACCTTGCGTAGTCAGGTACAGCGATAAGGCTCCTCCTTTTGACGTCACATGCACGGCCGAGCGTGAAACTGGAATTATTCTTATGTCCTCCTCACCATGTCAATCTTACATACCAAGTTTCATTACTGTAGGTTGATTCTTTCTTGGTGCAACTATTTTTTTAAACCATTTCATATTTTAAAACATAACAAGCACTTCAGCCCTCTCTAGATGCAGTGCCTCTTAAAAAAACAGAAACAGTAAGGGATAACACAAAAAAGTCCAAAGAGTTTTGATGAGTGTATAAAGTAGATATTTTATGATATGTAAATACATTAAATAACACATTAATAACTAATTTCATTAGTTACAAACATCATTACAATATTTTCCTCACTGCTTTTCCTGTTAGTACGCTAGAATAACAGCTTTCAGTGCAAACATGAACATTGTTGAGTAAAACATAAAATGTGAAACAAAGTGTATTGACTTTTCTCAGATCCTGGTGATGGTGTACAAATACTTCTCTATTGTCTTTGATTGCTGCAGCGAGAGACACAAACATGGAGCCTCACATGACAAATTACAATTCAGCTTCAAATATGAGACGTAAATCCCGTCAACATGTAGCAAAACGTTTAAAAACATTATTTTCTCAAATGCAGGATGAGACCCTTTTTACAGCTATTGATAGAGCTAGCAATGTTGACACTGACATAAATGAAATTATGCCAGTAGACCCTGACACAAACAATGAATGTGAAAATCTTCACAGTGGCTCAGGTCATGATGATCTAAATAATGAATTCAGTGAAGACTCAGTTAGTGAGTGTGAGGATGACTTTAATGGACAGGACCACGGGCTTGATCTAGTTGCATCCTTGGCAAAATGGGCAGTACAATTTGGTGTAACATTAGTTGCCCTTTCTGCCCTCCTGTCTATTCTTAGAATTCACCATCCTTACTTGCCAAAGGACGCTAGGACATTACTTGGGACAAAGACAAAGTATGTGATTCAAAGGAAAGCAGGAGGGGTCTATCACTACTTTGGGCTTCTGACCACCTTAATGTCATTTCTAATGCGATTTGGGACACATGCAAAGAACAACCACATTTTTAAAATGCAAATAAACATTGATGGTCTGCCACTTTTCAAAAGCTCTAAATACCAGCTTTGGCCTGTCTTAGGACTAGTGCATGAATTACATAGACAGCCTTTCCTAATAGCTCTTTATGGTGGAGTTTCAAAGCCAACATCTTTAACTGATTATTTGAGAGAGGTTGTTGCAGAGCTGAAACAGTTACAATCAGGATTTATGCATAATGGGAAACGATTGTTCCTAAAAGTGAGTGCAGTTATCTGTGATGCACCAGCAAGAGCCTTTGTCAAGGGTATTAAGTCCCACACAGGTTATTCTGGGTGTGATAAATGTATCCAGTCAGGTGTATATATTCAGCATAGAATGACTTTCCCACAAAAACATGCAGCTTTGAGAACAGATGAAAGTTTCTGGGAAATGACAGATCAAGATCATCATCTTAGCATTTCTCCTTTCCAAGAATTAGTAGGAATGGTATCTCAGTTTCCCCATGACTACATGCATTTGGTTTGCTTAGGTGTTACACGGAATTTATAAGAACAATGGACTAATGGACCACTACACTGTAGAATGTCTTCTAGGACAGTGACTGAAATTTCTAAGCATCTTGTCAGTTTTGGACCTTTCATTCCGACAGAATTTGCTAGGAAACCTAGATTACTTGAAGACAGATACAGGTGGAAGGCAACTGAGTTTCGTCAGTTCCTCTTATACACTGGGCCGGTAGTTCTCAAAGACAGTGTACACCCTCAGATGTACAATAATTTTATGTTGCTTTCTGTGGCTGTACATATTTTAGCATGTCCAACACTGAGTGTTCAAATGGTTGATTTTGCTAACAATTTATTGAATTTGTTTGTTGAACATTTCAGTGAGCTTTATGGGGCTGATAAGTTAGTATACAACATACACAGTCTAGTTCACTTAAGCAATGATGTGAAAGTGCATGGCCATTTAGATATCTTTTCAGGATTTCCCTTTGAAAATTATTTGAGTAAACTAAAAAGACTCATCAGAAATCCCAAAAATGCTGTATCTCAGATTGTAAGACGGGTGTCTGAAATGGACAGTAATTTGACTGAAGACACTGTTGATACTCATGTTGGAATGTGCAAAAAGAAACACCAAAATGGTCCAGTTCCAACAGATCTTACAGCAGTACAAACAAATATGTCTAAACAAGGTATACATCAGATGTGTAGCACCGGACAACTGTGTGAGAATTAATGGTGACATTTCATTAGTTTTAAATATTGTTGTCAGTGAGGGAACCACTTTTCTTGTTTATCAAAATTTCATGTGCAGAGAACCTTTTTTTCATTATCCAATGAAATCTTGTGATGTTGGAATCTATACAGTCTCTTGTTTGGTTCCTGAACTCAAATATTCCGTTGTCAGTAACAGCTTACAGAAATATGTACTTCTTCCTCTTCATCAAAAATATGTAGCAATTCCTTTGCTTCATGTTACCTAGAATGTTTGAATACAAATTGTACAGCATCAAACACCTAAACTTTTTTTTTTAAACATCCATTAAATAAATGCATACTTGAATTATACAGAATCACTTGTTAAGGTCCACAACTTAAATATTCACTACTCACTTTCCATATGCTACTTTGTGAACTAGTACAGGTAAATAATAGAATGTATAAATCTTTGTTGTAGTTCTCATAAATATGTAAATACATTTATATTGCCATTACTGCTGATTGTTTATTGTTAATGATTTTGTTAATGTTTATTGCATATGATATAAATATTTTTGTGTACATGCTCAATGCTGGAATATATCTATTGTGTAAAAATATAATAATATGTATCTATTAAATTCATATTTTATGCTGTTTTCCTGTTTGTTATACAGATATGTATCACATTGTTGAATTTAATACAACAAAGGAAGTAGAGGTTGTACCAGACAACTGGGTAAATAATGATATATGCAGATGGCCAAAATTTAAAAATAGGGGAAGAATGAGGGCAGCTGTAAGTTCCAAAGAAGTACCAACTGTAGACTGGGATGCATTTGCTGTCCGTGTTCTATATACAAGTGGTAAGTGAGTGTAATAGGCCAACAAGTTAATATTTCATTTTATAAATACTTATTTAGTACCAGTTTAATTTTGGTCGGTTTCTGACCACAGAGCCTCTCTTGACTGTGTAATATTTGGGTGGTGGACCCTTCTCAGCCTGCCGCTGAAAATTTGAGGTGTGTCACAAAATGTACATGTGACTATGAACAGCATAGTGTAACACTAGTAAGTGTAACACTACGTAAACAAAAAGGATACCATATGTTGTGTCTACTTTTGATATTTAAGTCTGTTCCTCGCTGCCTCCAAAAGTTTACTAATTGACCCAAGTAGAAGTGTATGCAGAACAGAGCGGGCGGGCGAAATTCAACCACCCAATCACAGACTAGCATTTAGAGGGCGGACCTTCTGCGATTGGCCAGTGGTGGGTGAGCCACGATAGGTAGCACCAGAGCCGTAGATAGAGAGAGTTGCGACACTCCTTGATCTCGCCGCTACGCGGTCACGTGGTTCATGTAACCCTCCAATAGTTCCAAACAAACCCGGCGCTGTCATGTTCTCCTATGGGACAGGCAGCAGTGAATGAAATATTAAACATTAAATAATAAACATTTGTACAATTTCTGGGTATTTTCACCTGCCTTTACATTTACTGCATCTGCTTTAATATCAATTTGGTATATGAAGTGGAAGATTGATGTTTATAATGACTTAATAGGTCGTTCTTGTTAACACACAGTACATTATATTAGCATACATTACATAATGCGATATCATTAAGTAGTAGAGACAATATACAGTACAGAGATTAGACAGTTTTTTATGTTTTGTTTTTTACATAAACTAATCTCCCTTCACTTTCCTGAGGATTCATAATAATAATCATTTTGGTTAAACACTAAGCCATGTGGCTGGATTCATAAGGTTTACCTGCACTGAATGAACAGATTCATAAACACACTACCGTACCAATACCTTTAACATTATAGTGCAGGTACATGAAATAGCATTAATTCACGTCTTATTTCATGAGTAAGTAATAATTTATTCCTACATGTAATACATGAATTAATTCATAATTAATATGCACTAGTTCATTTTGTCTAATGTAAGTGGTGGACAAGGTACACAAACCATGTAGTTGAGTTAAAGTAGAGATATCCAAGGTGAAATATTACTCCAGTAAAAGTAGTAATAAAAGTAAAATACTCTTTACCTCCACTAAAGTACTAAACTAAATTTACCTTCAAATGTACTTAAGAATGAAAGTAAAAGTATAATGATTTATTATGGCTCTGATGTTTTATTATCATTTCTGTAACAAGACTCTTGATTAATCAACTTTTAATTAATCCATTTTAGGTGAAAAGACTCTAGTGTCAATAATTTAGCTTAACTGACTAAGCTAAATTCAGTTATACCTATTAATTAAGATAAACATGTAACATTTAGTGCTGAGCAAATGCTAAACAATAACAGTATTAAGTATATTAATGACATCAAATTCATTATTTTTTTAAAACAAAGCAACAAACAGCTAAAAATGCTTGATAAGTAGTGAAAATGAATGGGGCTCTATGGGTTGTTTGGAACTATACAGAGCTCCACAACCCGGAAGCTGCACAGAAAATATGTCCCGCCCCCTTTCCAACGGTTCCCTATGGGAGTGTCGCCACTCTGTTCTCTCTACCGCTCTGGGTAGCACCAGAGCCGTAGATAGAGAGAGTTGCGACACTCCTTGATCTCGCCGCTACGCGGTCACGTGGTTCATGTAACCCTCAATAGTTCCAAACAAACCCGGCGCTGTCATGTTCTCAAATGGGACAGGCAGCAGTAAATGAAATATTAAACGGCAAATAATAAACATTTGTACAATTTCTGGGTATTTTCAACTGCGTTTACATTTACTGCATCTGCTTTAATGTCAATTTGGTATATAAAGTGGAAGATTGATGTTTATAATGACTTGTTAATAGGTCGTTCTTGTTAACACACAGTACATTATATTAGCATACATTACATAATGCGATATCCTTAAGTAGTAGAGACAATATACAGTATAGACATTAAAGTTTTTTATGTTTTGTTTTTTGCATAAACTAATCTCCCTTCACTTTCCTGAGGATTCATAATAATAATCATTTTTGCTAAACACTAAGTCATGTGCTGGATTCATAAGGTTTACCTGCACTGAATGAACAGATTGATAAACACATTACCGTACCAAAAACATTATAGTGCAGGTACATGAAAAAGCATTCATTCATCTCTTATTTCATGAGTGATTAATAATTGATTCCTACATGTAATACATTAATGAATTCATTATGAATGTGCACTAGTTCATTTTGTCTAATGTAAGTGGTGGACAAGGTAGACAAACCATGTAGTTGAGTTAAAGTAGAGATATCCAAGGTAACATATTACTCCAGTAAAAGTAGTAGTAAAAGTAAAAATACTCTTTACCTCCACTAAAGTACTAAACTAAATTTACCTTCAAATGTACTTAAGTATGAAAGTAAAAGTATAATGATTTATTGTGGTTCTAATGTTTTATGATCATTTCTGTAACAAGACTCTTGATTAATCAACTCATTTTAGGTGAAAAGACTCGTGTGTCATTAATTAAGCTTAACTGACTAAGCTAAATTGGGTTATACCTATTAATTAAGATAAACATGTAACATTTAGTGCTGAGCAAATGCTAAACAATAACAGTATTAAGTATATTAATGACATTAAATTCATAATTTTTTTAAAACAAAGCAACATACAGCTAAAAATGTTTGATAAGTAGTGGAAATGAATGGGGCTCTATGGGTTGTTTGGAACTATACAGAGCTCCACAACCCGGAAGCTGGGCAGAAAAAATGTCCCGCCCCCTTTCCAACGGTTCCCTATGGGAGTGTCGCCACTCTGTTCTCTCTACCGCTCTGGGTAGCACTATACGCAGTCAAATGAGGCTGTTAAACCAATGTAATACAAAGCATTTGTTTTGACATGTAGCCAATGACAGATAATTTTGATCAAAAATGTAACCAGTTCACTCCAAAAGGAGGATTAATAAGTGTCCGTCCTAGCGTTGCGTGGGCGGAAGACTGGTAGCTGAAAAACCGGACTGTCCGACCTAAAGCCCTAGTCATGACCAGTAATGGCAGCTTGACATTGTTATATTAACCCATAATTCCCTGTGCTACCGTATGTGTCACAGAGGCTTTAAAAGATATATAAAATTCTTTACAGCACTTTGTCCTTTACTTTAACTCAAGTCCCTAAATGGATTCTCTGTTCTTTAGACAAAACCTGCTTGGTTTAAAAGTGTATTTTTTTTTGTTTCTAAAGGTCTGTTCCAACACATTTAATAATTTGCTACTGTATACATTATACATAATACATTACATATAACCAGTTCTGACCCCATTTCTACAACTAAATAATCACTAGTTATGAAATCATTGTTGTGACATACAGTGTATCACAAAAGTGAGTACACCCCTCACATTTCTGCAGATATTTAAGTATATCTTTTCATGGGACAACACTGACAAAAATGACACTTTGACACAATGAAAAAAAGTCTGTGTGCAGCTTATATAACAGTGTAAATTTATTCTTCCCTCAAAATAACTCAATATACAGCCATTAATGTCTAAACCACCGGCAACAAAAGTGAGTACACCCCTTAGTGAAAGTTCCTGAAGTGTCAATATTTTGTGTGGCCACCATTATTTCCCAGAACTGCCTTAACTCTCCTGGGCATGGAGTTTACCAGAGCTTCACAGGTTGCCACTGGAATGCTTTTCCACTCCTCCATGACGACATCACGGAGCTGGTGGATATTCGAGACTTTGCGCTCCTCCACCTTCCGCTTGAGGATGCCCCAAAGATGTTCTATTGGGTTTAGGTCTGGAGACATGCTTGGCCAGTCCATCACCTTTACCCTCAGCCTCTTCAATAATGCAGTGGTCGTCTTAGAGGTGTGTTTGGGGTCATTATCATGCTGGAACACTGCCCTGCGACCCAGTTTCCGGAGGGAGGGGATCATGCTCTGCTTCAGTATTTCACAGTACATATTGGAGTTCATGTGTCCCTCAATGAAATGTAACTCCCCAACACCTGCTGCACTCATGCAGCCCTAGACCATGGCATTCCCACCACCATGCTTGACTGTAGGCATGACACACTTATCTTTGTACTCCTCACCTGATTGCCGCCACACATGCTTGAGACCATCTGAACCAAACAAATTAATCTTGGTCTCTTCAGACCATAGAACATGGTTCCAGTAATCCATGTCCTTTGTTGACATGTCTTCAGCAAACTGTTTGCGGGCTTTCTTGTGTAGAAACTTTAGAAGAGGCTTCCTTCCGGGGTGACAGCCATGCAGACCAATTTGATGTAGTGTGTGGCGTATGGTCTGAGCACTGACAGGCTGACCCCCCACCTTTTCAATCTCTGCAGCAATGCTGACAGCACTCCTGCGCCTAGCTTTCAAAGACAGCAGTTGGATGTGATGCTGAGCACGTGCACTCAGGTTCTTTGGACGACCAACGCGAGTTCTGTTCTGAGAACAGTTCTCTTTTAAAACGCTGGATGATCTTGGCCACTGTGCTGCAGCTCAGTTTCAGGGCGTTGGCAATCTTCTTGTAGCCTTGGCCATCTTCATGTAGTGCAGCAATTCGTCTTTTAAGATCCTCAGAGAGTTCTTTGCTATGAGGTGCCATGTTGGAACTTTCAGTGACCAGTAAGAGAGAGTGTGAGAGCTGTACTACTAAATTGAACACACCTGCTCCCTATGCACACCTGAAACCTAGTAACACTAACAAATCACATGACATTTTGGAGGGAAAATGACAAGCAGTGCTCAATTTGGACATTTAGGGGTGTAGTCTCTTAGGGGTGTACTCACTTTTGTTGCCGGTGGTTTAGACATTAATGGCTGTATATTGAGTTATTTTGAGGGAAGAATAAATTTACACTGTTATATAAGCTGCACACAGACTACTTTTCATTGTGTCAAAGTGTCATTTTGTCAGTGTTGTCCCATGAAAAGATATACTTAAATATCTGCAGAAATGTGAGGGGTGTACTTACTTTTGTGATACACTGTATATGCTATATATCTGGATTTAAAAATATTTACAAAAAAATAGTGTGGCACTATATATATATAGTGAATCTTTGTCCACATAATTTACATATATTTTTCTATTTTATTAGAGTCTTTCCAAGCTGCTAGAAGCAAGCTGCCAAGAGCAGAAATTGTGTCAGATCTACAGACAGCAGAAGAAGATAATGTACCTGCTGTAAAAAAAAGAATCAGAAGGTACTCTTATGATGATTAATGTTTCAGGGGCACATATAAAAATGCATTACAAGATATATGGTTCAATGGCCACACTGTAATTGCTGTAGTGTACAGGTTGTATTTGGAGTTACTGTATAACATTTTGTTTTTGCAAGCAATGTGTATGTAGTAGTATGTCTACTATGTAAGTTCAATTATACGTGAATACTGAAAATATGTACTTAATAAATAATAAACCTTAATTTGTAGGATAAATAGAAGATTTCTCGAATCTGACAGTGAAAGTGAAGGTGAAAAGAAAGCTTATAAACCTCCTGCCAAAAGAGCCAGGCCTCACTTTGCAGAGGCACCACAGGTGACTCCACCAGACATGAATAGGCCTGTCACTTCAGTTTTAATACCTCCAGTCATTCACCAGCAAACCGTTCAGGAACAACCAAGCCCAGTATGTGCAGGTAAGTGTCACATACTCACAATATCCAATAAATTATATATATATATATATATATATATATATATATATATATATATATATATATATATATATATATATATATATATATATATATATAGATATATATATATATATATATAGAGAGAGAGAGAGAGAGAGAGAGATCGAGAGAGAGAGAGAGAGAGAGAGAGAGAGAGAGAGCAGTGGTAGCCTAGTGGTTAAGGTACTGGATTAGTAATCTGAAGGTTGCCGGGGAGTCTGCTAAGTGCTGAAAATGTAATGTAAATGTGTGTGTGTGTATATATATATATATATATATATATATATATATATATATATATATATAATATATATATACTGTGTATATACAGTAGATATACACTGATCGGCCATGACATTAAAACCACCTCCTTGTTTCTACACTCACTGTCCATTTTATCAGCTCCACTTACCATATAGAAGCACTTTGTAGTTTTACAATTTGTGTGTGTGTGTGTGTGTGTGTGTGTATTTAGAAATTGAAATTATTAACTGTAAGTTATTTTTTACTAACAGTAATCGGGAGGGAAATTTTAACTGTATTAGAGATTCTGCGACAACAACAAAATGAAATGCTAGGCCTACTTAGGTCCATCACAATTGCATTAGGAAAAAATCATCCAAAACAAATTGAGGAATTTACTGCTCCACTTGCAAACGAATCCCAGTTCAGACAATTTGACATTAACCTCAAGGCAGACTCTGATCTTCAGAAGAGACTAGTAAGTGCTTTCTATGTTAAATTTTACGTGTTATGTATGTACTTTGTTATAGTACCTTTAAAAGATACAATTTGACAATTTACTTAACCATGGTGTGTTCTTAAGTGACCCTCTACTATGTTTAAGAGCAGATAACTTTTTTTTTACTTAAAACTTCTTGACTTTTATTAGTGAGCACAACATTAGAAAATGTAAAACATTGCATTTGTTTATATTTCTATAAAAGCTGTAAAATGTTTTGCATTATAAGAAATAATTATAATATGCAGCTAATAATGTTAAAATGGTTGCTAAAGTGCCATTAGACTGTTGCTTTTGTGTCCTGGGTGTTTGTCAAAGTGTGTGTGTGTGTGTGTGTGTGTGTGTGTGTGTAGTGTGTGTGTCTGTGTCCAAATACGTTTGGTTACAGTATGTATACTGACTGTGGTGCAGTAACAGACAATCACCCATTTCTGTGTGCAGTTTAGCTCAGTGAATGTGCAGTATGGATTACATTTGGGTTAATTAGGGATAATTTGGATTATATTTGGCGATCTTAGAAACTTGTCAAATTTACGCATTCTTAATTTCAGTTTATTGAAATAAAAAAATAATGTTTTTTTTTCTTTTACAGATTGAGTGTTTTGGTGTTTCTGGAGGTATGACTGTGAAGGAAACTGTTTGGAGAATTATGCAAAAAACAGTAACAAATGACCTGGCAAAAAAAATAAACTGGACAGGAGCAAATGAAAAAATTCCATTTAAATCGACCAAACTGAAAGATATAATCTTGGGTAGGTTTTTTCTTTAATTAATATTCATAATTTAAAAGTTTTAAAAGACTTTGTTTTGGCAGGGTAAAAGACAGAATATTTTACATATTTATACATACTAGAACATATACAGTACAAAATGAGCACTAAAAGAATATTTATATACACTGAGGTGTCATTTTATCATATACCCCTACCATAGATGTTATAAACGTTACAGCAGAATGTGAGGGGCTGATAAATTGTGCAGGAACAAATGAGCTTTAGACTATAATTGTTTATCACTCCTGAGTCTAGTTCACTCATCCACCTTCTGTGTACCTGACAAAATGGTCAATGATGGTGTTGTTTTAATACAATGTAGCCACAGTGTAGATATACCTGATACACTGTGTTCTTTTTGTATACTATGTATGTTTTCCAATATGTTTTAGCTGCTGTCAGGAGAAACAGTTTCACTGCAAACGCAACGGATGGGGAAATAGAAAAACACATAAAAAGGTGGCTTCAGCTTTCTGGGGACAGGGAAGGAGGAAGAAAGGACAGAGAAAAGAGACATGAAAGGAATAGTCAAGTTACTGAATGAAGTTTCACTACAAAAAGACAAGGGTTTAACAAGAAATTAATTGGGTTTATCTAGCTTAAATAAAAAAATGTCAATGAAAAAATATGAAAACTATTTAAATTGCATTAACTCATTAAGTATCCATATATTATTTTTTAAAATTGTATTATATATTTTTTTGTTTCAAGTGAAAGGTTTTAATTAATTTAACGTGTAATTTATGGAATACAATTATATGACAGTGTGTTTTTTAATACAATGATATATAATAGCGATTACTTTCAATGTGTTAGATTAGTAAATACAATATTACAGTAATATCAGTACAGTGTATCTTTTGCTCTTATTTATTTGGTTCAGAATATTTTACACATTTACTTTAAAGGCCTTGGTTGACTATAATAAATTTTAACTGTTTATTGCTTAGTAATTGTTCATTTACTGCTGAGAATTGTTTTTAATTAAATGCATTCAATGTATTCTGTTTTTTTCTACAGTAAACATAAATAATTATGACTCATATACAATTACAACTGCAATATCCTATCTATTATCTTTTTTGCCTGTCATCAAAATTTTCACTTTCCTGAAGTAAGTGACTTCATTATCAATTAAATGATCAAATATAGTACAGATGTCAAACATGAGGTAGATTGCCTGATACCACTGTGTATCTTTTTAAACAGTAATTTGCAATTATATCATTTGATAATACACCTATTTTACCTTCTGTACTTATACCTGTCCTTCTTTCATCAGCAGCTTCAACTTCCTGTTTAATCATCTGAACTGATCTTCTCAAACCAATGTAAGTAAATGAAATATCTTAAACACTGCATGTCAAGGGACTGAAAAATAGGGGTGCATGATATGGACATAAAATACAATAGGGCCACTTTAAAGAAAATTTTCCATTTTGAGAATAAAGTTGATATTATTTCAAGAATAAAGTTGATATTATTTTGAGATTAAAGTCAAAATATTATGGCCATAGCAACTTTCTTGTGTTAAAATGAGAGATGTTCATGATCTCCTGGCACATCAGCACCAATTTGTTTGAATAAAAGTAAGGGGCGTAGCACCAAATTCTGGGCCCTATGCACAAGCAGTGCCCATGGGCCCCCTCCACCTCAGTCCAGACTCTTTCTAGACTCCTCAAGGGCCCTCCCCCGACTTGGGACCCTGGTAACTCAGTCCCACTTTTCACCCCACTACGACGCCCCTGGTAAAAGGACAATGAAACAGCTTTGCAATAAACTGTATTTATTTTGAAGAACGTGCGCCACCGGTGTGCTTGGTGTCTGCGTCATCACCAGTATTTTAATTCGAGCCTTATGGACTTGTACGATAAACTAAAGCCGATCAGCATCGCTATAAATGGTTGCATTGACGGGTTTAGTCATAATGTCATGTGGGTGGAAGTGTACAATACAAACAACCACTCTTTGGCCATAATATTTCAACTTCATTCTCATAATAATTTCACCTTTATTCTCGAAATATTTTTGACTTTATTCTTATAATCATTTCAACTTTATTCTCAAAACTGAAACTTACATACTATATATATACGTATATATATTTTTATTTTTATTTTTTTATTTATTTTTTTACAGTGGCCCTAGTTTGTAGGCAAACTTAAGTTTGTGCTTATGTTATTCAACCTACTGAAGACACTGTTTTGCTAAAGTACTGTTCTGGATAATGCTTGTGGCATTATTTTCTTCAACATTCAACGTTTTTCATTTCTGTTTTTGGTTTCATTTCAGAATTGAAGACCAGTGTGAGGCAGGAAATTATGGCTATTATATTATTATTTTTTATTATTAACTTATAATAAATAAAAATACTTGATAAAAATGTTGGTGTACATTAGTTTTTTTTCTGTTACTGGTTTAACTGTACTATATAGTACTATTTAAGACATTTTTTTAAGACATACATACATATATGTTAAACATGTGTAAATTTTTGTTACTATTATTCTTATTCTTCACCTTTGTCTTCTTATTAATACATTATTTGCAATAGTTGTACTTATTAATAAAGAGCAAGAACATTTGAAGTAGTCCCAGTGACCATTAAAGGTTACATATGGCTGGGGAAAGCCTTTTTAAAAATCTACTGCAGGCCAGAACTGGGCCATTATTGGCCCAATAATGGTTGTTCTGGCTAGCAGGTGGTTAAGTGCTGGCATATTGCTGGCAGTCATGGCTGGGATCCGGGCAGCCGTATACGGGCCACAATCTAACCGTCATTCATTTTGACACTGGGCCAGATCTGGCTGCCGGATGTGGGCCGACACAAAAAGTTCCGGCATGCCGAATATGGCCCAGAACTGGGCCATACATTTTTTGCTAGCTGGGAAGTGGATAAATTTCACAATAGTTGTTTTTAATTCAAATATAATCGAAGAAACATGTTAATACAACATTTAAAACATTTAGGGATGTGTAATGTGTCATTTTAGTCCCATAAAACTTTTTAAAACTGTATAACCACTAGTGATGTGTCGTAGAATTATTTGAATCTATTGAAGGGCCCTTTAAACTGAAATAAAGGAATCGATTCGCGCTTTATGTATATATACGGCTCTTTAAAAGGAACCGAAACAAAAGATCCGACTCCCCGTCGCAGAATTCACTGCAGCAGTTTCCCAGACGCGATTTCTTTAGCGTTTATTATTTTACTCAGTAACGGATTTTATTTACAATGTAGCGAATTACAATTCTTAATACAAAACATACTCAAGTAAAAGTAAAATTACAGGCTGTAAAATCTACTTTAAAAAGTATAAGTACACAAAAAAAACAAAAAAGTACACTCAATTACAGTAACGCGAGTAAATGTAATTCGTTACTTTCCACCTCTGGTCTTAACTAACTTTAACCCTTCTGTCGTGTTCGGGTCAAATCTGACCGATTTACAACTTAAAACACTCATAAATATTGTGTTTTACATCTGATTGCCTCAAGGCCTCATGATATCCTCCACAATATGCACTTGAACATATAAAAGTGATGATCACCTCTTTCATTGAATTTTGAGTGTTTTAGTCAGCCTTGTGACACCTGTGGTGTTCCCGGTCAAAAGTGACCGCCATAGGAAATGAATGGGTATCCAGACTATACAGTGTATCACAAAAGTGAGTACACCCCTCACATTTCTGCAAATATTTCATTATATCTTTTCATGGGACAACACTATAGACATGAAACTTGGATATAACTTAGAGTAGTCAGTGTACAGCTTGTATAGCAGTGTAGATTTACTGTCTTCTGAAAATAACTCAACACACAGCCATTAATGTCTAAATGGCTGGCAACATAAGTGAGTACACCCCACAGTGAACATGTCCAAATTGTGCCCAAATGTGTCGTTGTCCCTCCCTGGTGTCATGTGTCAAAATCCCAGGTGTAAATGGGGAGCAGGGCTGTTAAATTTGGTGTTTTGGGTACAATTCTCTCATACTGGCCACTGGATATTCAACATGGCACCTCATGGCTAAGAACTCTCTGAGGATGTGAGAAATAGAATTGTTGCTCTCCACAAAGATGGCCTGGGCTATAAGAAGATTGCTAACACCCTGAAACTGAGCTACAGCATGGTGGCCAAGGTCATACAGCAGTTTTCCAGGACAGGTTCCACTCGGAACAGGCTTCGCCAGGGTCGACCAAAGAAGTTGAGTCCACGTGTTTGGCATCATATCCAGAGGTTGGCTTTAAAAAATAGACACATGAGTGCTGCCAGCATTGCTGCAGAGGTTGAAGACGTGGGAGGTCAGCCTGTCAGTGCTCAGACCATACGCCGCACACTGCATCAACTTGGTCTGCATGGTCGTCATCCCAGAAGGAAGCTGACGCACAAGAAAGCCAGCAAACAGTTTGCTGAAGACAAGCAGTCCAAGAACATGGATTACTGGAATGCCCTGTGGTCTGACGAGACCAAGATAAACTTGTTTGGCTCAGATGGTGTCCAGCATGTGTGGCGGCGCCCTGGTGAGAAGTACCAAGACAACTGTATCTTGCCTACAGTCAAGCATGGTGGTGGTAGCATCATGGTCTTGGGCTGCATGAGTGTTGCTGGCCCTGGGGAGCTGCGGTTCATTGAGGGAAACATGAATTCCAACATGTACTGTGACATTCTGAAACAGAGCATGATCCCCTCCCTTCGAAAACTGGGCCTCATGGCAGTTTTCCAACAGGATAACGACCCCAAACACAACCTCCAAGATGACAACTGCCTTGCTGAGGAAGCTGAAGGTAAAGGTGATGGACTAAACCCAATTGAGCACCTGTGGCACATCCTCAAGTGGAAGGTGGAGGAGTTCAAGGTGTCTAACATCCACCAGCTCCGTGATGTCATCATGGAGGAGTGGAAGAGGATTCCAGTAGCAACCTGTGCAGCTCTGGTGAATTCCATGCCCAGGAGGGTTAAGGCAGTGATAATAATGGTGGTCACACAAAATATTGACACTTTGGGCACAATTTGGACATGTTCACTGTGGGGTGTACTCACTTATGTTGCAGCTATTTAGACATTAATGGCTGTGTGTTGAGTTATTTTCAGAAGACAGTAAATCTACACTGCTATACAAGTTGTACACTGACTACTCTAAATTATATCCAAGTTTCATGTCTATAGTGTCGTCCCATGAAAAGATATAATAAAATATTTGCAGAAATGTGAGGGGTGTACTCACTTTTGTGATACACTGTATTTATCCATCAGACAGAAAACATCCCCATACACACCACCCAAACTCACTCACCCACCCACTCACCCACCCACTCACTCACTCACTCACTCACACACTCACTCACACACACATTACAGACTGAACAATGTCTTTTGCGTGTACACATCTCTTTCCCGCGCTTATGTGCCGATCCTCCCACGTGAACCAACTTCCGGATGAAACAATGTATCATATCTTGACCAGACTAAACAGGTGTCTGTTATGTGAACCCATCTCTTTCCCGCGCTTATGTGCCCATCCCCCACGTGAACCACACGTTAACCACACCTTCCAGACTAATCAATGTATCATCTTCACACAGACCCCATATATATAGATTGATGTTTGCCTTGCACTCATTTTACTCTGAGCACAATGAGTAGGCGACTGACCAAGCGGTTATCTGTGGAAGAGGTTCTGGTCCAGGTTTTTGGACATGATGAAGAGGGCACTGAAATTGAACCAGAGATAGAGGAGGATGTCTCGGAAGTGGAAGACAACACAGATTTAGATCCAAACTTTGAGGAGACTGACCAGTCAGATGGAGAGGGAGAGGCACCTGAAGAACAGGCACCTGAGGAGAGATTCCAGTCCAAGAGTGGACACTTGCTCTGGTCTTCATCCCCCCCGGACAGAGGAAGTAGAGCGAGAGTGGAAAACATCATAAAGATGACGCCAGGGCCAACACGGTATGCGACATCTCGTGTGGATGACATCAAGTCCAGCTTCCAACTCTTTTTACCAGAGTCCATTGAGGGAATTATACTGGAGATGACAAACCTGGAGGGGAAGCGTGTGTTTGGGGACACCTGGAGAGAAATCGACCTGGTAGACCTCCAAGCCTACTTCGGTCTGTTGATTTTAGCAGGAGTATATCGCTCAAACAATGAGGCTACAAAAAGTCTGTGGGATGCAGAGTCTGGCAGGCCTATATTCCGGGCAACTATGTCCTTACAACAGTTTCATGTCCTTTCAAGAATTATTCGATTTGATAACAGAGATACACGACCCGTCCGCTGGCGAAATGACAAACTGGCTGCCATCAGGAAAATTTGGGACAGGTGGGTGGAGCGCCTACCACTTATGTACAATCCAGGCCCTGAGGTGACGGTTGATGAGCGCCTGGTTCCTTTCAGAGGTCGCTGTTCCTTCAAGGTGTACATTCCCCGCACACCAGCCTCTGCCAGTCTGGTTAGGAGTGTGAAAGCCCCAGCCCCAGCCGCTGCCCTGGCTGCTCTCCCCCAACAAGGACATGGGCGGAAAAGGAAGCGCTGTGAGCTCTGTGCCCCTAGAGACAACAAAACAAGCCTGAGATGCTGCAAATGTGATGCCTATGTTTGCAAGGCCCACTCTGACCTGAGTGTCACATGCCACACATGTGCATGAATTCGCATGCACACACACACACACACACACACACGACTTCATGTTGAGTTTGGTCTTTGGTTTTCAATTTATTTTTTACATTACATGTTCATTTTGTATTTTCACTGCAGTTATTTTATGTCTAATTCTATAAATTCATGTTAAACACTACTTTAAGACATTGATCACAGCTAAAGAATGTTGAATAAAAATTTGGTGGTGAAAAATGGTTTTTGTGCTAATTTAAGAGCAGTTAAAACAGACCGGTCAATTTTGACCGGGAACACTAAAGTAAGGGGCGGGAGGTGAACATGACAGAAGGGTTAATCCACAACATGGACTGATTATTATTTGTATGTAAACATTTTCGAACAAAAGTGCTCAACCAGGATAAAGAATATAAAAAGTGCTTAAGAGTTGCTGCAGAATTTGCTATATCAGGTGTTGTGCTTAAAGAATACAGAAAAAAAGAGTGTAGTCTTTCCTCTCTTATCAACTATTTCTACTGCTTCTTTTTTAACTGTGGATGCTCGTTCACTCACAGCTGTTGAACTCATTTAGCCGCTAATATCCACCGTGTTGTAGCGGAGTGTAATCGGCGGTAACGCTGAGCACTGGCTTCGTGCCTATGGCGTACGTCATCACGCACTGACGTATGCATATCGTTCGAATTTGTTTAAAAATCATATCACCGTTATTGAAACATTTTCTATCGCGATATATATCGATATCGAATTATTGTCCAGCACTACTCACGAACTAAACCAGGAAGCCGTTCTAATAAACATCCAAAAATGAGTGAAACTGCATTAACTGATTCTGCAGTAAACAAGGAACAAACTACAATCAAATATGTTTAAAAGTTTTTTCTGTAAATGTTTATTTTCTGTTATTTTGTAAATGTGAGGTTCATCTGCGTTGAAATGATAAGGAAGTGCTAAGGGAGCGTCTACAAAGTGCATGAAGCCGAGGTGTAGTTATTACCCAGTGGCATGTACCATTCAATACAACTGTATAAAGTCCTACAGTCCTAAAGGGTACAGTCAAAATGTATAGTGTCAACCATTCTAAAATCAATCAGTTTAATATAATAAACGATGCAATAGTTACCTAGTGACATGTACCACCCACTACACTTAAATTACAGAAACAAACCCTACAGTATAGGTACAGTAATAAAGAATTGAAAGTAAAAAAAAAAATTTCATATAACCATATTTCATAGTAACCAACAACTTGTACTAGTTACTACAACCACATTATAAAAGTGCATGGGTACAGTAACGAATCATAAAATGTACTACAGTAAAGGTACAGTAATAATAAAATATAGAAAATGTACAAAAATTAAGAAACGCAAATTTTGATAAGACGAAGGTTGTATTAGTTAACTACTGACTTGTACTACTTACTACAACCACAATACAAATTCCCACAGCATGAGTACAGTAGATAATCAAACATTTTAAAAATGTACAAAAATCGAGAAACGTAAACTGAACATAACAATCACGAACTAAACCAGGAAGTCTGAGCTGCTGTAAATAACTTGCTGTGTTTACTGGTGTTTCTGTTTACGTGTAGAAAAATGGAGTCCAAAATTTCAGTAACTCAGGACGAGTTCAGCTGTTCAGTCTGTCTGGAAACGCTGAAGGATCCTGTAACTACATCATGTGGACACAGTTTCTGTATGGTGTGTATTAATAACTGCTGGGATCAGGAGGATGATAAGGGAACACACAGCTGTCCACAGTGTAGAAAAACCTTTACTCCAAGACCTGTTGTGAGGAGAAACACAATTCTGGCTGGAGTTGTGGAGAAACTGAAGAAAACAGAACTTCAAGCTCCATGTCCTGGTCACTGTTCTGCTGGACCTGAAGATGTGGAGTGTGATTACTGTACAGAGAGAAAACACAAAGCAGTAAAATCATGTCTTGTGTGTTTGGTCTCTTTCTGTGAAACTCACCTTCAGCCTCATTATCGAATTCCTGCTTATAAGAAGCACAAGCTGGTTAAAGCCTCCAGACGACTCCAGGATCTGATCTGCTCTCAGCTTGATAAACTGCTGGAGGTTAACTGTCGTACTGATCAGCAGTGTATCTGCATGTTGTGTATGCTAGACAATCATAAAGGACATGATACAATATCAGCTGCAGCAGAAATAACTGAGAAACAGGTAAAAATATTATACAGCTCTCTTTAACAAGTAACAACTCATTAGCATTTACACTGACGTTGTTTATGTGGTGCTTGTACACAATACAAGTAAATTCTGAATTGTTATTCTTTGTAGAAGCAGCTGCTGGAGATCCAGAGAAAATTCCAGGAGAAAATCCAGAACAGAGAGAAGGAACTTTGTGAGCTGATAAACGCTGTGAAGTCTCACAAGGTAAGTTTTATAAACAAAAAGCTCTTAGGATCAGTCCGACTCTCCTCTATTAAACCAATCTCCATTAAAAATTAGATATTTTATATCTCAGGTAACTTTGCAAGTGTTGGAGCATTTTTGTTTATGAATTTTAAAAAATTCTTTAAATTCTGCCTGGTTAGTTGGTGATTGATGCTGTACAGCAATTCTCAGGTTGTGCTAATAATTATAAGGGTGATAAGATCATATTAGGGCTTTGACTGGGCCACCCAAAAAAAATTATTAATTGTTGCTTTTTAAACATAAATGACTGTATAAGATTTCTGGTAAAGATTTGAGAACATCACTACATTGAATTTCCCAGTCCTGGCCAGGCTGCTGTTTCCTGGTACTCAAAATAATTTATGTAACAGTATGCTACCACCAGCACATTTTACGGTATATATGGTGTTTTTAAATTTTATTAGATTTAATCCACACATATAATTTTGAATTAAGGACATACAGGAGCAGGTGTGTTGTATCAAAGAGCTGTGAGGAAATATAACATGCTGATAAATGCAGTAAAATGACGATGAACATTGAAGAAGTGCTGGAGTTTAAGGTGGAAGGTAGAAGACTGGAACTCTTTCTTATATTTGGGAAGTAGAGTATCAAATACTGCATCATGTGGACATGATGATGATGGTAACATTTACCAGGGTATGAAAAATCAAGCCATTTAAGACCATCACCAAGCTATGAGTGATGAAAGTCTTAGTCTGGCCAGTAGCTACATATGAATGTGAAGGATGGACAAATATCTAAGTGAGAAATGTTTCCTCTTTCTGAATCTTCTCACAGTGTTCTGCACAGACAGCAGTGAAGAACATTGAGATGATCTGTACTGAACTAATCAACTCAATTAACAGAAGATGCTCTGAGCTAAAAGATCTGATCAGAGATCGAGAGACAGCAGAAGTAAGTCGAGCTGAAAAAGTCCTGAAGCAGTTGGAACAGCAGATTGTAGAGCTGAACAGGAAAGATGCTGAACTGGAACAGCTTTCACACACAGAGGATCCCGTCCATTTCCTCCAGGTAACAGCACTACAAATAATTATATTATTGCTGCACCAGTCCAAGTAATAAATTAAAAAGTTGAGTAATAGTAAGAACTTACTTGATATCAGATAATGAGAGATTAGATTAAACATTGATGGCGGTCTCTGGTGGACAGGTAGGGAAATAACAGGTGAAAATCTGATTGGTTGCCAGCCAAAGGGAAAAGGGGCAGCTGGTATCTGAGAATGTATTGTAATGGTATTAATCCATTGGTTGAATAAATGAACCTCTTCACCCCTGAGAAGGAAGTGAATGCAGTTCTATTTAAACTGTGTACAGGTGAGTCCTAATAATATGTTGATCTTCTGGTGAAGTGTTTTGACTTGGCTATCGATGAGGGATCAAATTGTAGGTGCTGCTGTGCATTTGTTCTAATGATTACGAAACTAAATTAAGTAAATTTAAGGTCAACAAATTTAGACCTCTAAAAGCACACAGATGTGCAATCCTGACTTCTCTCAATCAGAAATAAATTGAAATAGCAGCAACTCTTTTAAAGTCTTATTTAAAGGAACAAGTTTGACCTTGTTTAACACAATACATACATAGTCCACAATATTTTTGTCTGAAAAGACACACAGGAACCTGAACAATTGTTTAGGGTTTGATTTTAGAAACGAGGACAAACAGAAAACATGTGACTGCAGACAATAAAAGATTAGGATCAATATTTAGGTAATGGTGCCTCTAGTGGACAGGTAGTGAAATAACAGGGCTGGTGTTGCTTGATGATGAATGTTGTGTTTAAACTGTAGGATTATTTAATAATGTATTTTAGAGTCATTGCTCATAAAAACTGGTCTATACCTGAATGCTTCTTTTATACCCAAACACAGCTGGATTATCTGTTTAAGATGTTTTTGGAACATTTTACAATCTTCACAGTAGTGTTAAATTGTCCTTGTACCTACTATTTTCAACAGTTTTACAGGCACAAGTTTATTAGTTTATTAGTTGAATCATTTGTGATTCACCATCATCTTGTTGTTTCTCTGTGAACATTATTTATCTGGATTTAGAATTTTCAGTCTCTCTCGGCTCCTGTTGGATCTGCAGAATCAGCCGCCATCACAATCAGTCCTTTCCTCTCATTTGATGATGTTACAAAGTCTGTATCTCAGCTGAGAGAGAAAGTAGAAGAATTCTGGAAAGAGCAGTGTGAGAAGATACCAGATGAAGGTGAGTTCAAGCCCTCAGTGTTCCATTGTCTCCAATTCTTCGGTACTCAAACAAAACAATCAAATCCACCAACATGAACATTTTACATCCAACAACATCATTCAGTTACTCATTAACCCAGTACTGGTCCTGGTCACAGTAAGTCCAGGGTTGAATGAAATACTTCTTACTTCCTGTACCTGTGACAGTTTCTGGTGTATATATGTATTTACTGTGATTAGTGATTGTACTGACTCTTTCTGCAGTGAAGAAAGTCCGGATTACTTCATCTCCTGAACCTGAAATCAGAGAAGATTTTCTACAATGTAAGTTTCTCACAAGCACACAAACATACACAGTGCAGTGAAAAAGTATTTGCACCCCCCAGTTATCTGTATTTTTACATATTTGTCACGTTACTAGTTCAGATGCTACAGCAGCTCATTTTGGTTTAAGTCCAGATTTGAGTCCAAGTTGAGATTTAAGTCCAAAACCTAAACTTTATTTCAACAAATATCTGCTCTTGTTATTTGGAATTGTTGTGTTGTATTTAATCTTTAAATCATGAACTGATGACCAGACATTTTTAGCCCTAAAGCTATCCTGTGGTTTCTTGCATGTTTTCCTTGATAAGACATTAATGTGCCCTTGAATAGGGCTGCAACTATTGATTATTTTTGTAATCGAGTATTCTATCGATTATTCTAGCGATTAATCGGATAAGGAATATTTTTTCTCTTTATTAAAGCTTAAGATTAAATAAGACATATGTCTCTTAAAACTAACTGTACATTTCTATTCCTTGCTTACAGGACACTTTAAAGAGAACACTTTTGAAATGCAAAACAAATATATCAAAAATGAATCAAATTACTTTTAAAATGTGTACAGGCAACCTAAAACTAAATAATAATAAACAATAATACATAAACATGTATTATTGCCCCATCCTGGAAGTGATCATGCCTCTGTGATCCAGGAGATTTTTTGCGTTAAATAAGTCACACAACAAGACCAAAATACACACACTTACACACACACCTTTACATACACATACACACACACACACACACACACACACACACACCTTTACATACAATACACACACCTTTACATACAAATACACACACTCATAAACACACCTTTACATACAAACACACACACAGAGCTTTACATACAAATACACACACACACACCTTTACATACAAATACACACACACACACACACACACCTTTACATACCAATACACACACTCACACACACTCATAAACACACCTTTACATACAAATACACACACACTCATAAACACACCTTTACATACAAACACACACACAGAGCTTTACATACAAATACACACACACACACACACACACCTTTACATACAAATACACACACTCATAAACACACCTTTACATACAAATACACACACTCATAAACACACCTTTACATACAAACACACACACACACACACACACAGCTTTACATACAAATACACACACTCACACACACTCATAAACACACCTTTACATACAAATACACACACACACACACACACACAGCTTTACATACAAATACACACACACACTTACACACACCTTTACATACAAATACACACACTCATAAACACACTTTTACATACAAATACACACACTCACACCTTTACATACAAATACACACACACCCACACTCATAAACACACCTTTACATACAAACACACACACACACACACACAGCTTTACATACAAATACACACACACTCACACACACACCTTTACATACAAATACACACACACACAGCTTTACATACAAATACACACACACTCACACACACACCTTTACATACAAATACACACACACACCTTTACATACAAATACACACACACACCTTTACATTCAAATAAACACACTCACACACACCTTTACATACAAATACACACACTCACATACACACCTTTACATACAAATACACACACACACACACACACACACCTTTACATACAAATACACACACACACACACCTTTACATACAAATACACACAGACTTTTACATACAAATACACACACACACACCTTTACTTACAAATACACACACACATATGCCTACACTATCTCGCTCTCATACACTCACACACACTGTACACACACACTCTCTCTCTCTGTCACACTTTGAGCCTCTGTGTGCTCTGACGCTCCTTTGTGCCACGCCTCTCTCTCTCCTCAGTCTCCTGCCACACCCCCTTTCCTAATTGGTTCTCTGTGACTAATTAGCTCCAGCTGCCCCCTATTTAAGAGGTGAGCTGGAACACAGACTTTGGGAACTATTTTTGACTCTGGTTGTATGGCAGGTGGCTGTTCTTTATGTGCCTTGTGCGCCGTGCGCCGTGCGCCGTGCGCCGTGCGCCGTGCGCCGTGCGCCGTGCGCCGTGCGCCGTGCGCCGTGCGCCGTGCGCCGTGCGCCGTGTTCAGGTCCGTCTCATTCGGTTTGTTTGTTTTGTTAATTCTGTTCATGTCTAGTTAGTCCATGTTAGCTTGTTTAGTCCGTGTTAGCCTGTTTAGCCCTCGTTAGCCTGTCGTCCATGTTAGCATGTTTAGTCTGTTTAACCCTGTTAGCCTGTTTAGCCCGTTAGCCTGTTTAGTCTGTTTGTCTGTTTAGCTTTTGCTTCTTCCTGTTAGCATTTAGCTTAGTTCCTTTGGGTTTAGTTTTGATTAACTTAGTTAAGTTCATTGTTTGGTTTAGCCTAGTTTAGTCTGGTTTGCTTTGTTTGTCTGTCCTGTGTATTACGTGTGTTTCGTTATTAAAGTTTTGTTCAAGTACATCTCTGCGTGTGTGTCCGCCCCTCTGTCTCGTCCTAGCCCACGCGTTACACTCTCTCTCTCTCTCTCTCTCTCTCTCTCTCTCTCTCTCTCTCTCTCTCTCTCTTCTATGTTAATTGGTTTGTTTTGTGTTTCCTTTCCAGATTTTTGTCGGTTCACACTGGATCCAAACACAGTAAATAAAAACCTCCGTCTGTCTGAGGAGAACAAAGTGGTGACCTGGAGTGGAACATTACAGTCGTATCCTGATCATCCAGATAGATTTGATAGTTTTTGTTTCCAGGTTGTGTGTAGAGAGAGTGTGAGTGGATGCTGTTACTGGGAGGTTGATTTAAGTGGGGATTATGGGGTTTATATAGCAGTGTCATATAAAAGCATCAGCAGGAAGGGAGGTGGTGGTGAGTGTGTGTTTGGACGTAATGATCAGTCCTGGAGTTTGTTCTGTTCTCCATCCAGATTTTCATTCTGGCACAATCAGAAAGAGACTAAAATTCCCATAATGTCGAGTTCCGCTAGAATAGGAGTGTATGTGGATTATGAGGCAGGAACTCTGTTCTTCTACAGCGTCTCTGATACAATGAAGCTCCTCCACAGAGTTCAGACCACGTTCACTCAGCTCCTCTACCCGGGGTTTTATCTTTGTTTAGGATCAAAAGTAAAACTGTCAGATTTAACAAATTAAGGCAGTGATTGAGGCAGTGATACATGTAGGAAGATTTTCTTTTTAATAAGGAAACATTTTAAGACCTTCAGAACTAAATTAACGACAAACTGAATATTTAAAGTTTGTGTACATTACAAAATTGTAAATCTGATTATTTTTACCTTAAACTTCTTTCTTCTCAAGTCTATTATAAGAAAAATCTTATTATAAAAATGATCATTTTCCTTTTGAACCACAGGTTGGTCATTTCAGCAGTATCGAGCGCTTATAAGCAGTAATAACTGAGAGACGTTTGGTGTTTCTAGGCTGTTTAGTACATTAAGCCACATGAGGTGTTTAGACTCTCCTGGAGAAGCTGATTCTCACCTGATTTCTCCTGAGCTGTAAAACACAAGTTTAAAAGTGAAACCAGCACATGGTGAGGAATAATACAGCAGAACTTCGATACGTGTGGATGGTTTCAGAGGGGATTTGATTCTTTCACAGAAATAGTTATTTGTATTGTGGTACGTTCGTTCAGCCTACATCAGTTTATCTCTGCTCATTCAGCCTACAACAGTTTAGACCCGCCCACTTATCCACCAATTTGCCTCCACGATGAGCCTGTATAGAGAGAAACATTACATTTTATTACAATGTAATGTTTATTTTCTCCAGGAGAAATCTTTCACTTTATACCATACAAATGTGGTATGTTTGAGAACAACCCAGACTTTTCATCCATTCTTTAAACAAGACCACCACTACAGGGTCTGTATTATTACATTATGAATTGAGTTACAATAATATTTGAGTAACAATTCTATTGTTTTCATTTTTATTTGTACTTTTATTTCAGGTTCATAATTGTCTTCCACTGTTTTATACTCCTTAATTTCTGTTATCCATTTAAAAGGTTTTGTTGTTTTATTTTTGATATTATTTTTTAATTTCCATTTTATTTTTTATTTTTACTTCTTTTATTTCATTAAGTCAGTGCATGCCTGTGTGGGTAAAAATCCGGGTGTAAATTCATATAAAACGTCTTTTAGCTGTTGATTTTTGCTCCTTTATATTCTAATCTTATGGCTGGGTTCAGAAATTGGGGTTGGTTCAGGATCTGGTTCTTTTGTTTTGAAGTAAAACAGTAAAATCCATAAAATCTTTAATGATCTTTTTTACTTACCACCATCAGACTCTACAACGAGTCTCTTCACAGTTGAGACAGCCAGATCTAATGTTGCTGGACTGATTAGGGCTGTTTTTCCTTGAACGTAAACCACTTACTCACTGAAGTCACTTCATTTTCTAGACCCCAAATTTGCCGTCACATTTTGTTATTGTCATTATTATTATTGTTATTAATAATCTAGTGATAGTAATGGTAATAATGTTGATAATAGTGGTGATAATGGTAGTGGTAATTATAATGGTAATAATAAATGTGTATTTGGATACTTTATTGATACAGTATACTGTTTTTTACTCCATATTTGTAGCGGTGCCCCTGTATATCCCTCCCTTACTGTTTTGATCTACAGTATATTCTATGGTTGTGTAACATGTGTAGAGTTCTGTGTAGAGTTCTGTGTTTTACTGCTGTAATGAAACAATTTCCATCAGGATTAATAAAGTTCTATCTTATCTATATCATATTATTTTTATTTAACAATTCTCCAAAAGTTCCACTTTTTAAAGTTAGCAAAATCATTCAGAAGTTAAGAACTAAAGCTTTGTAACCCTAATTGAACACATTCAATTCAATCAACACAAACAACTGTCCAATCAGTTTTACCTTTTATTCTTGAAAGAAATAATTTTGCATAGTAAAAATAACATATTACAGAAATAACAGCTGAAGTACAATTTCAGGTGCTGAAAAATGTACAACTAAATACAACTGAACAGTAGCAAATATTTAAGAATGCAGTATGTAGTGTGGGACTGCAATCATTATACAACAGATAAATGGATTATACAGCTGACAGTAGTAGTAACACAATATTCCCAACAAAACAACTTACAATAATAAATCAGATAGAATCTAAAGCAACTGAGTTATTGACACCATATAAACACTTCAGAAAACAGTCTAAAATGTTTAGCTAATATCAATTTAAAGCTTATGTTCATAACACACATCACATCTTCACAAGTGAAATCATCTTAAATCTAGTCCATATATGTCATGATTTTATGATTGTTTTAACTAGTTTTAAGTAATTTTACCTAATGAAAGTGTCTGGTTCCTATGAAAGATAGTCGTGCTTGATTCAAGCATTATTTCTTGGATAATGCAATTTGTTCAAAGGAATAAAACTTTCTCTAGAAAAGTTTTGAATTTAAGAAGATTTCACAACAACAGGATTAATTTGAGACAAACTGTAGAACTTTGTCTTAATTTAACTCAAAATAAACAAATGCTGGATGGATCAGGGACACAAAACACGGTAGGTAGTAAAGACAAAGGGCTTTCTGTATCCAAAAACAGCACCTCGAGTCCTTTTCTTCCCTTCCTTTATAAAGCCTTTGACTTGGACCTGATACGACATTTGTTGATAACGGCTTTCTTCAGTTTGTCTTTCTCAACTGGTTCCCATCCATGCAGTTTACCACAGATCATGGTATAAGCTGCAGTAAAAATTAAATGAACGTATGTACAGTGATTGGCTTTATAAATGAGTACTA
Organism: Trichomycterus rosablanca; assembly: GCF_030014385.1. Classification (NCBI taxonomy): domain Eukaryota; kingdom Metazoa; phylum Chordata; class Actinopteri; order Siluriformes; family Trichomycteridae; genus Trichomycterus; species Trichomycterus rosablanca. The sequence continues at coordinate 19,516,460 of NC_086001.1, read as the reverse complement.
AGAGTCTACAGCACATCTATCCACAGCACTGCTATGCTGGTTATACTGAACACAATGTAATGACTGCTACTCACACTGTATACATCTAAGGTTGCTTCAGTATGAAATGAGAAAGCTAAAAGATACTTACTTAGTATTCCATTCACTTTGGATTTATCCAGCCTCTTCTTCCCCTCTGGAATTTTGCCATGCTTTCCAAATGCAACAGAGTTGATGCACTCCTCACGTCCTCAAGTCCTTTTTTGCCTCCTGTTGAATTGCTGTCAGTCTGGTCCACTGTCTGGGTATAACTCATGTTGGTCAGGTCTAGCCTTTGGGATTGGAAGTCCACTCTCTGCTACAACCAACATTAATACAGTAAGTAGTGCTTTTCTGTATGTGAATGTATAGTTTAATATTATTTGTGGTTATCATCCAGTACCTAGTTTGGTTAATCAACACTTCATTATTTTAAATTAAGTGTGCTGGTGATTTAACAAATTCATGCAATCAAGGAGAACATCTGGAAAAAAAACGTTCTTCACACTAGCTCACAATACATCTTTTTACTTTGTACTGTATTTATGATTATTTGTACTTATTCTAATTTTATAACTTCATATATAATCTTAGGAGTCTAAGACTGTTGTGTAGTCTGTATTTCCTCTTCAAAACTGTCAACATATCAGTAAAAAACTTGTGGTCATGATGTGATACTGTATATCACACTGTATGTGTATTTGCCTTTAATATTCAGCAATCATCCTGCTTGCAATCATCACCTGGTTCCCATGGTCTGTCTTTATCTGATTCAGGTGTGGCTGTAAGCTGTAGCTGTAGTATGTGTTAGCTTTAGGTTGTACCTTCACTTTTCCTAGTAAACGTTTATAGAAAGGTTTAGTTTGCATTGTTCAAATTCTGTTGTTTTCATTTTTTTCAAGTTCATCATTTTCTTCTCTATTTATTTTATCCATTGAAAGGGTTTTGTTGTTTTATTGTTTGATATTGTTTTTTAATTCAATTTTATTTATGTTTACGACCGAACATCGCCCATTGCATAACAATGGAACCAGTGATCAGGTCCATATGCAATTCACAATGACCATTAATTACAATGGCCATGTGTGTTTCTTACAAAAAGACACACATTTACCCCAATTGTGAATTGCATATGGGCCTGATCACCAGTTCCATTGTTATGCAATGACAGGTGATCGGTCGTTATGCAAATCAACTGCATATAAGGTTGGGGCAGTCGCTGCTGGAGGTAAACAGACCGAGTACAAGTACAGTCCGTTATCTTTTAGTTATGAACTGCTCTCATTCTCAGCAGTTTTAACAGGATTTCAACAGAAGGTAAAGCTTTTATTTTCAGGTTTTTATTTCCTTCTCTTTATTAATCTGTATCTTTTCTCAGTGAGCTCGTATCACTGTTCAGAATGTAGAAAGTGCTTAAAATATTTCTTATATATATATTAATAATACTTAAATATTTCTACATCATAAATACAGATCAAATCTGTTTCCTCTTATAGTTTTCTTATTGTTCCTCATATACAGTAGAAACTAATTCACACAAATATACATACAGCATTTTACATGACTTAGATTCTTATCATAAAAGCTTTATCTAAGTTCATGTCATTTCACTTTACAGAAAAAACTTTCAATTCCTTGTTTGTGTTTAGGATTAAATGTAAATAACTTCTCTGCTTTGATAAATAGGTGTAGTTTGACTTCACCCATCATGCTTTGTGGCTCCATCTAGTTCATTTGCACACGTTCCATAGATAATGAGCTAGTACTTCACACAAGAAGGTGTGAATGGTTCTCTGATGATTGACCAATGCAGAGTTTTGAACTGGTCTTGGGTCGTTGTCCTCAGCTCTATTTAAGGACTAAACTCTAGACTTGTAGCTGAGTCACTTGGTAAGAAGGATCTTCTGCACGTTCTTCATTAGAAACGACCTGCTGGAGACACCAGCTTTGTTAAAGTGGCTGCCAGGATTCTAACAGGAAGGTAAAAGGGTTTTCTTGTTTGTTTCTTTTACATTTATGTTGCATTTGTTGTTGTTTTTATTTTATTATGTTATTTAATATTATCAGGTTAATATATTTAGACTGTTTAAAATAGCTTTATGCTCATAATTGTGGTGATTTATGAAGCCTTTTTTACTCCCAGCACACCAAAGATTTACACTTGTGAGCTAATTATTAGTCCTGTCATGAACTGGATTAGATTTGCTTGGTGCAGGACTGATGTTGAGAAAGTCAGATCTCTTATATCTTTATTTATATCAAATTATTTATAGTTATTTAATTATTAATATCTGCAGTATTTATAAGTATTTGGTCCTGATGTTTTTTGAATTCAGATTCTCACTTAGACGTGAAGTGAATTTAATGTTTTTATTACTTATTGTGGTATTAATGTAGTAATAATGCTAATGGCTAATGCTAATAGTAATGCTAATGAACTGACTTTCTTACTTTGTTTCTGTTGCTTTCCAAGGAAACAGTTTCTACAGTCTTATCAAAGCATAAACATGTAGAACTTTCATCACTGCTCAGAGTGTGGCGCATTCATACAGGAGAGAATCCATATCACTGCTCAGAGTGTGGAAAGAGTTTTACAACGCAGAGTAATCTCCAACAACACCAGCGTATTCACACAGGAGAGAAGCCGTATCACTGCTCAGAGTGTGGGAACAGTTTTGCTCAAAGTAGTGCTCTTAAAGTACACCAGCGTGTTCACACAGGACAGAAACCATATTACTGCTTAGAGTGTGGAAAGAGTTTTGCTCAACAGGTTAACCTCCAAAAACACCAGCGTATTCACACAGGAGAGAAACCGTATCACTGCTTAGAGTGTGGAAAGAGTTTTGCTGGACATAGTACCCTTTAAAAACACCAGCGTGTTCACACAGGAGAGAAACCGTATAACTGCACAGAGTGTGGAAAGAGTTTTATTCAAAGTAGTGACCTTAAGGTACACCAGCGTGTTCACACTGTAGAAAAGCCGTATCACTGCTCAGAGTGTGAAAAGAGTTTTGCTCAACAGGTGAACCTCCAAAAACACCAGCGTGTTCACACAGGAGAGAAACCGTACTACTGCTCAGAGTGTGAAAAGAGTTTTGCTCAACAGGGTTACCTTCAAAAACACCAGCGTATTCACACAGGAGTGAAACCGTATCACTGCTCAGAGTGTGGAAACAGTTTTGTTGAACATAGTACCCTTCAAAAACACCAGCGTATTCACACAGGAGAGAAACCGTATAACTGCACTGTGTGTGGAAAGAGTTTTACTCAAAGTAGTGTCCTTAAAGTACACCAGTGTATTCACACAGGAGAGAAACCGTATAACTGCACTGAGTGTGGAAAGAGTTTTACTCAAAGTAGTGTCCTTAAAGTACACCAGTGTATTCACACAGGAGAGAAACTGTATCACTGCTCAGAGTGTGGAAAGATTTTTGCTCATGAAAAGAATCTCAAACAGCATCAGCGTATTCACATAGAAAAACTACATCACTGTTAAGAGTGTGGGAAGTATTTTATTGCATATTATGTTCTCCAACAACACCAGCACATTCACACAGGAGAGAGGTCGTATCACAGTTCACTGAAAATAACTTTAGTGAAAGGAATATCTTTTAAGTATACCACACCAGCGCATTCACATAAGAGGATGACCCAAACTGCTGCTTATAGTGCAGATGAAGTTTTACTGGAAGCAGCATTTTTAATAGACACCAGTACAGTCACACAGAAGTTACGTTATTGTGACTGAAGTCGTGTTTCATTTTCAAATATACAGTAGAACTGTTTTTCTTCAATTATCAAATGTACCTGATGGTATGAATATGATCATTAATCGTCAAATGTAATGTGGTGTAATGTACCAACCTCAGATCTGAATCTGTTTTTATTCATTATTCAAGTTTAATCTACTTTAATAAACACAGAACAACTTTTACTTTCAAGTGGAAGAATTTTACCCTGGTCTTTATGGTGTTTGCAAAAATTCTTCATATTAAGAATGCTAAGTTTTCATAAATGAATAGCCTCTTACTTTAACACTTCTAGGTCTACACTCCAAAATTCTAGTCTTTAGATGATTTCCACTTAGCAAATAAAGAACTGTCCTCAACCAGAATGTACATGAGAAGGTGTGAATGGAGGGCTGTGGACTGAACAGTGTTGCATTGTTCTATCATCATGAGTCTTTGTTCTTTGTGAAAGGCTGAACGACGAACGTCTATAAGAAGCAGCTTGCATACAGCTCTCTCAATTATGGCCACACCACCCTGAGAAGACCCGATCTTGGAAGCTAAGCAGGGTCGGGCCTGGTTAGTACTTGGATGGGAGACCGCCTGGGAATACCAGGTGCTGGAAGCTTTTATCCACACACACCCACCTTCACTCCAAACCTCCTGTTACACACTGACCCAGCGGCTTTTTCTTCATCAAAGCTACACAATGAGACAAAGATCAGCTCATACTTTCATTCTTACTACAGTAAAACACATTCAACTGACTTTTAAAGTTAATACTTTTACTATTATTATTATTATTTTATTTTTATAATTATTAATTGTTGCCGTTGTGTTTGTTTAATAAAAAAAACTTCCCATATTTTAAAGTGTAAAAGCATAAACAGCACCGTCTATAAAGATGAATCCTCTTGTGCTTATAGACTAGTTGGTTTGTAGTGTTATTTTTAAGCTTCTACTGGTGTGAATGTGTGAGTTGGAAAACAAAACATGACATTAGAGAAACTGCTTGGAAGAACGTCTAGGACTGACTGTAGTCCTCTCTAAAGCTACCTGAGCAGTGTTGGGGTAGTTACTCACGAAAGTAATCCATTACTCATTACTTATTACTTAACTAAAATTGTAATGGGATTACTTTACTCATTACATCCTGGAAAATGTAATCTCGTTCCTCATTACTTTACTTTCACGTTACATTCTAAACCCAAACAAATACTGTATACTGGAATCACATCTACAAACAAATTCCATTTATTTACTTTATTTAGTTTCAGAAAAATCCTCTCTTGTGTAGAGATGTGCCTGTGTTTGTTTCTGCTTTAAAACATACACACCATGATCCAATCAGATTTAACATCATTAAACAAGTTTATTCCTTAATTATTTGTCCTTATACTAAAGGAGCGACTCGGTTCTTTTAGTTCATTTCAAAGAGTCGTTCAATAGAATCGGTTCGTTCGGAACGACTCATCCCTCATCACAGTAACTGTAATGTCATTACAAATATGTAACTGTAACGCGTTACATGACTTCGTTCCAGATAAAAAGTAATCACGTGACTGTACCGCGTTCCCCCCAACACTGTAGCTGAGAGATACAGGGCTAATGGAGATGTTTTACTGCTAAGCTGCTGTTCAACTCCAGTCCAGTTGGTGACGCTGGTGCGTCTTAAGTTGTTCTGCCAACTGCCATTAAACATCATAAGAAGAAGAAGAAGCTGCTGTGTTTGTACTGTAGAGCCTCATCTGTAAGTAAAATATGTATTTAATTATAACCCTTATATTTAATTATAACCACATTCTAATTAATAATAAAACTAGAGCTTATAATAAAACATCACTGTGAGGATTTGAGGAGCTTTAACTCCAGTTTTATTTAAACAAACAAACTATTAGCTGCTCCGCTAACTGTTAGCATCACACATGATTCAGTACTGATGAACCGATTCATTGAACCGATGAATCAGTCGATTGTAACGGATTCAGAGTTTATTCATTATTAAATCTAACATTTTGATATAAACGCGTCACATTTTCAGCTTTGTTTACAGTTTTTAATGTTTGATAGAAACAGCGAGTTCTTGTAGCTTTGTTTCCAGGTTGTTTTACAGGTTTATAGTAAAAGTTAAAAGTATTAGTACAGCACTGTTATTGGGAGTGGATGAGAAACTAGATGTAAAGAACATCAGACTTCATCATTTCACTTTGGGACACAAAACCACTTCCACCAAACTCAAAGGGTTGTTTCCCAGACAGGGATTAAGGTTTATAGTCCAGGACTACATTTAGCTTTAAATAGAGAATCTCCATTCAAAATGCTGTGTAGTCTAGGACTAGGCTTAATCCCTGTCTGTGAAACCAACCCAAAAAGTTCTATTAGAAGTCTTTTCTGTCTGATGCTGCTCAGTCCCACAATAGTTTCAACATTTTCACTCTGTTTACAGCCTCACAGCATTAAAAATAAACAGTTAAAACAGTCTGAAAGAGTATTCCTGGATTTATCTTTAATAGATAATAAAGTACATTTGTCTATCTGTCCGTCTGCCTGTCAGATCTTTTAATAATGCAGTCAGCAGAAGAGGGACACGTCACCCCCATAGATCTACAAAATGAAGGATTCCAAGAGAAACTAATAAAAAAGGAGGAGGAAGAAGATGGAAGTTACTTCTGTAAGTAAATGTGGAGCATGATGCCACTTTCCTACCAGACAGTATGGTACAGTACAGTACAGTGGAGTCACTAATCATTAGAACTAATAAGAGAATGTGGATAGTGGGATTAGAACCTGTACTGTACCGTACTGTCCTGTGTAGAAGTGCTGATACTTCCAGTCTGGATTAAATCTAAGTAGTATTTATTTGTGGTAACTAAACCCACAACCTTCAGTTTCCTCCAGTTGTTGAGTTTCTTCTTCACATATTGATGAATTTCAGGTGAAGGATCTTTAATCCCTGTGGAACACGTCACCTCTGAGGAACACCTCACCCCAGAGGACCAACAGTGTGGAGGTTTCCAGATGAAGCCTGTGAAGAAGGAAGAACCTGAAGATAAAGATGAACTCAGTAAGTAAAAATAACATTTAATATTGAATTTATTTGTGTCTATCACTAATACTAACACTAACAGCACCACTAAACCCTCACAGTCACACAAACGACTCTAATCTCTATTTATACAAATAAAGAAAACCGTCGAGCCCAACTTGTGAGAATCTGTTCAGCCATGATAATAGAGACAGCAGCTGATCTGGTGTTAAGAACCACACAAACTACAATAATAATAATAGTAATAAGTTTAACTTATATAGCGTCTTTCAGCAAACTCAAGGTCGATGTACAATGACAAAACAAACATAACAGAAGGGATCGATTACACATAGAATTCAAGAAGAAAAATTAAAGTATTGTGTATAAAGAAATTCACAGAGAGAAGAGATCCAGCAAAGAGTCGAGCAGAGAGTTCTAGAGTGCCTCCCATAGTGGACAACCTAAAGAAAATAATCATTCATGATGCATCATGGTACAGGACTTTATCATCAGATCTCAGTTTAACATTTACTAACAATCTTTATTATTTATAATGTTATAAATGTATTTGATTATTTATAATGTTATAAATGTATTGTATTATTTATAATGTTATAAATGTATTGTATTATTTATAATGTTATAAATGTATTTGATTATTTATTGTGTTATAAATGTATTTGATTATTTATAATGTTATAAATGTATTTGATTATTTATAATGTTATAAATGTATGTGATTATTTATAATGTTATAAATGTATTTGATTATTTATAATGTTATAAATGTATGTGATTATTTATAATGTTATAAATGTATTTATTATTTAAAATGTTATAAATGTATTTGATTATTTATAATGTTATAAATGTATTTATTATTTATGATGTTATAAATGTATGTGAATTTTTATAATGTTATAAATGTATTTGATTATTTATAATGTTATAAATGTATTTATTATTTATAATGTTATAAATGTATTTATTATTTATGTTATAAATGTATTTGATTATTTATAATGTTATAAATGTATTTGATTATTTATAATGTTATAAATGTATTTGATTATTTATAATGTTATAAATGTATTTATTATTTATAATGTTATAAATGCATTTATTATTCATAATGTTATAAATGTATGTGATTATTTATAATGTTATAAATGTATTTGATTATTTATAATGTTATAAATGTATTTATTATTTATAATGTTATAAATGTATTTGATTATTTTCTGCTTCAGAACTGAACAAGGATTTCTGCTGCTCCTCGTGTCCACATTCCTCTACAACCCAAAATCAGCTCCACAATCACATCAAGAGCTGCAACCATGATAAATATGAGACTCTGGTGAAGATTAAGACTGAACATGAGGATCTGACGCCCACCAGAAGCTCCAGTAATCAGCAAACGTCCTCTGGTACTGTCAGCATTAACACCTCTCTCAGTCCCACACAGGAAGAAGGAAACGTCTGCTCACAGTGTGTGAAGAGCTTCAGGTACCAGAGTGCTCTCAAAATACACCAGCGCATTCACACTGGAGAGAAACCATATCAGTGCTCACAGTGTGGAAAGAGTTTTAATGGACAGAGCCATCTCAAAATACACCAGCACATTCACACTGGAGAGAAACCGTATCAGTGCTCACAGTGTGGAAAGAGTTTTAATGGACAGAGTGATCTCAAAATACACCAGCGCATTCACACTGGGGAGAAACCGTATCAGTGCTCACAGTGTGGAAAGAGTTTTAATGTACAGAGTAATCTCAAAAAACACCAGCGCATTCACACTGGAGAGAAACCGTATCAGTGCTCACACTGTGGAAAGAGTTTTAATCAACAGAGTGCTCTCAAAATACACCAGCGCATTCACACTGGAGAGAAACCGTATCAGTGCTCACAGTGTGGAAAGAGTTTTAATGGACAGAGTAATCTCAAAAATCACCAGCGCATTCACACTGGAGAAAAACCATATCAGTGCTCACAGTGTGGAAAGAGTTTTAATGGACAGAGTGATCTCAAAATACACCAGCGCATTCACACTGGAGAGAAACCGTATCAGTGCTCACAGTGTGGAAAGAGTTTTAATGGGCAGAGTAATCTCAAAAAACACCAGCGCATTCACACTGGAGAAAAACCATATCAGTGCTCACAGTGTGGGAAGAGTTTTAATGGACAGAGTGCTCTCAAAATACACCAGCGCATTCACACTGGAGAGAAACCATATCAGTGCTCACAGTGTGGAAAGAGTTTTAATGGACAGAGTGATCTGAAAATACACCAGCGCATTCACACTGGAGAGAAACCATATCAGTGCTCACAGTGTGGAAAGAGTTTTAATATACAGAGTAATCTCAAAAAACACCAGCGCATTCACATTTTACAGAAATGATGCTCACAGTGTTGGGGAGAAATGTTTAGCAATGAATGAATTATACTGTGTAATTAATAGGTCATTAATTACACAGTAAACATTAATAAGTAAATAGTAATAATAAAAGTATAAATCTTTAGGTTAAACTATTACTGGGAAATAATGGGATTATCTATAGTGGAGTGAATGGTGGGTAGAACCAAGAGGTTTAGAGCCTGATGTAAGTGAATGCTATCAGTTAATAGTGGAAGTGAATTGAAAATAAAATGTATTGGATTGGCTAGCATGTATTGGTCTTAGTGATACTGTGCTTGATTGGTTTTCTTCATACATTTCTAGACGTGTACAGTATGTTCACAGTAACTCCTGTTACTAGTGGTGTCCCTCAGGGCTCTCTCTTGGGGCCTCTACTATTTATAATTTACCTGCTTCCCATTGGACGTATCTTTAGGAAATACAACATTACATTTTATTGTTATGCAGACGACACCGAGCTATACCTGTCCACTGTGCTCACGACTACTGTTCTTTCTCCATCTCTCTCTGATTGTCTAATAGAATTAAGAACATGGTTCTCTTACAATTTTCTCACATTAAATGCTGATAAAACTGAAATTCTTCTTAAAGGTAGAAAATCTCCTCTCTCAAAATCTAACAAATTCTCAGTGATGATGAAGAACTCAGTCGTCTCTCCTTCCACTCACAATCTTTCATTTCATGCACATATTAACAATATTACACAATCTGCAAATTTCCATTTACGTAACATAAATCGTCTACGTCCATTCTTTTCTCCTAGAAGTGCTGATGTTCTTGTTCATGCCCTGGTCACATCTCGAATTGATTATTGTAACTCTCTCCTTTTTGGTCTACCTCATATGGGAGCTAGAGCTTTTAGCTACTCTGCCCCACATCTCTGGAACTCTCTCTCTCCTGACATTCGCACCATTGATTCATTCCCTAGTTTCAAAACATGTCTTAAGACGTATTTGATTATTACGTACTGATGTTTTGTATTGTAAGGTGTCCTTGAGTGTTTTGAATGGCGCCCATAAATAAAATGTATTATTTTTTTTGTATGTTGGCACAGATGTTACTTATACTTGTTTTTCACACATTTTCATAGTTTGGCTTATACAGAGGTGGAAAATAACGAATTACATTTAGTCGTGTTACTGTAATTGAGTAGTTTTTTGTGTACTTGTACTTTTTAAAGTAGATTTTATAACCTGTAATTTTACTTTTATTTAAGTATGTTTTGTATTGTAAAGAATTGTAATTCGCAAAATTTTAAATAACTTTCATTACTGAGTTAAAAAATAAAATAAAAAAGTCGACATCAAACCCACGTTGCAGTCGTAGTCGCAATTTAACTGTTACGGGACATGTTTTGTTCCGTATTTTTATCAGTGAGAGAGAAATGCTGCAGATTAGACTGAGACAGGGTGATGTGTACAACCCCTGGCAAAAATTATGGAATCACCACTCTTGGAAGATGTTCTTTCAAATGTTTAATTTTGTAGAAAAAAAAGAAATCACAGACATGCCACAAAACTATCATTTCTCAAACTGTCAACCCTCTGGCATTAAGAAACAATAAAAAAAGAAACAAATATAATAGTTGTGGTCAGTCACAATTGCTTTTTTTTTTAGATCAAGTAGAGGAAAAAAATATGGAATCACTCAAATCTGAGGAAAATTTATGGAATCATTAGAAAACACTGCACCATTATTACTTTGTTGCACCACCTCTGGCTTTTATAATGGTTTAAACTCTCTGAGGCATGGAGTTAACTAATGACAAACAGTATTCTTCATCAATCTGCCTTCAACTGTCTCTTGCTGTTGCCAGATCAGCTTTGCAGGTTGGAACCTTGTCATTGACCATTTTCTTCAATTTCCACCAGAGATTTTCAAATGGATTGAGATCCGGACTATTTGCAGGCCATGCCATTGACATTATATGTTTTCTTGAAGGAAAGTTTTCACGTCCTTTGCCCTATGGCAAGATGCATTATCATCTTGAAAAATGAAGTCATCATCACCAAACATCCTTTCAACTGATGGAATAAGAAAAGCGTCCAAAATTTCAATGTGGACTTTGGCATTTATTGAAGACCATCTCCCCTGTGCCTTTACCCGACATGCAGGCCCATATCATCAACAACTGTGGAAATTAACATGTTTTCTTTAGGCAGTTATCTTCATAAATTTCATTGGACAGACACCAAACAAAAGTTCCAGCATCATCACCTTGCCCAATGCAGATTCGCGATTCATCACTGAAGATCACTTTTATCCAGTCACCCACAGTCCACGATTGCTTTTCTTTAGCCTACTTTAACCTTGTTCTTTTCTTTTTAGGTGTTAATGATGGCTTTTGTTTGGCTTTTCTGTATGTAAATCCCATTTCTTTTAGGTGATTTCTTACAGTTCAGTCACAGACATTGACTCCACTTTCCGGCAACTTGTTTCTCATTTGTTTTGTTGTGCATTTTCTGTTTTCAAGACATATTGCTTTAAGTTTTCTATCTTGATGCTTTGATGTCTTACTTGGTCTACCAGTATGCTTCCCTTTTACAACCTTCCCATTTTGTTTGTACTTGGTCCAGATTTTAAACACAGCTTACTGGGAACAACCAACATCTTTTGCGACATTCCACAATGATTTATCTTCTTGAAGGAGTTTTATAATCCTCTCATTTGTTTCAACTGACATATCTTGTGTTGGAACCATGATTCATGACAATCTGCTTTGTGCAACAGCTCTCCGAGGTGTAAGCACTCTTTTTAAACTGAAGAATAATTAGCAAATCTAATCTGCTGCAGATGTTTTGTTTTTAAACTGCAAATTACAGAGTGATTCCATAATTTTTTCCTCAGATTTGAGTGATTCCATATTTTTTTCCTCTACTTGATCTAAAAAAAAGCAATTGTGACTGACCACAACTATTATATTTGTTTCTTTTTTTTTATTGTTTCTTAATGCCAGAAGGTTGACATTTTGAAAAATCGGAATCGGAATCGGAATCGGAATCGGGCTTTATTGGCCAAGTATGCTCACACATACAAGGAATTTGTTTTTGGTTACACAGATGCTTGCAGTGCACGAAAAATACAATACAGACAATCTTATTCACACAGCTCACTCTCTCTCTAACACACACATTCATACCTGTAAACATAGAAAACATTGTAAACATTTAGCATGTGCAATTTACATTGTAATTTTAAAAAGGTGCAGTTTTGTGCAATATAAAAACTATAGAAAATATAAAAATATATAAATATGAAATGGAAGTAAAGGTGAAAAATCCTGTGTATGCCATTACATAAATGAAAAAAGGTAGTTTTTGATGTGCAAGTGTCCCGAGTATTAACAGTACAGTAGTGTTCAATTGTTCATGAGCGTAATGGAGTTTGGATAAAAGCTTCTCTGTAGCCTGGTCGTTCGGGTCTTCATGTGGCTGAAGCGTCGGCCTGATGGAAGGCACCGAAACAGGTGATGACCAGGGTGAGACGGGTCAGTGATGATTTTCTCTGCACGCTTCCTGGTTCTGGAGGCATGCAGGTCCAGCAGTGTGGGCAGCTTTACACCGATGGTCCTCTCTGCAGACTTGATGATGCGCTGCAGTCTCTTGGTGTCGTGTTTTGTGATAGCGCTGCCCCACACTGTGATGGATGTGGTGACGATAGACTCTATGATGGCTGTGTAGAACTGCACCATCAGCTCTTGGGGTAGGTTGAACTTCCTCAGCTGGTACAGAAAGTACATCCTCTGTTGAGCCCTCTTGATGATGGAGTTGATGTTGCTGTCGCACTTCAGGTCCTTGGAGATCGTTGTGCCCAGGAACTTGTAGGACTCCACAGCCATCACAGTCCTGTCTAGGATGGTGAGTGCTGGCAGGGTTGGGGGTCTCCTCCTGAAGTCCACGGTCATCTCCACTGTTTTTGCTGTGTTCAGCTCCAGATTGTTCTGACTGCTCCAGAGGACAACCTGATCAACCACCCGTCTATAAGCAGACTCATTACTGTCACTGATGAGACCAATGACTGTAGTGTCATCTGCAAACTTCAGGATTTTAACAGAGGAGTCCATGGAGGTACAGTCATTTGTGTACAGCGAGAAGAGCAGTGGGGAGAGTACACAACCCTGTGGGGCACCTGTGCTGATGGTTCTGGTCCCCTAAGTACACTTTCCCAGCCTCACCTGCTGTTTTCTGCCAGTAAGAAAGTCAGTTATCCACTGGCAGGTGGAGGCTGGTACGCTGAGTTCAGCCAGTTTGCTGTGTAATTGTCCTGGAATAATTGTGTTGAAGGCTGAGCTGAAGTCCAGGAACAGAATTCTTGCATAAGTTCCCGGGTGATCAAGGTGTTGAAGGATGAAGTGGAGACCCATGTTCACTGCATCGTCCACCGACCGGTTGGCCCGATAGGCAAATTGCAGGGGGTCTAGCAGGGGGTCCGTGATTTCCTTAATGTGGTTGAGAACCAGTCTTTCAAAGGACTTCATGACCACAGAGGTCAGGGCAACAGGTCTGTAGTCATTTAGTCCTGTGGTAGTTGCCTTTTTGGGAATGGGTATTATTGTGGAGCATTTAAAACAGGATGGAACCACACACAGCTCCAGTGATCTGTTGAAGATCTTAGTAAAGACAGGTGCAAGCTGGTCTGCACAGGTCCTCAGGCAGGAGGGAGAGATTCCATCAGGACCTGGGGCCTTCTTGACTTTCTGTTTTTTAAAAAGTCTCAGCACGTCTTCCTCGCAGATCTTCAGGGCAGGCTGGATTGGTGGCTGATAGTCAGATGGGTGTGAAGTGGTGTTGGATGGGAGCTCGTTGCTGGGCTGTTCAAACCTGCAGTAGAATCTGTTAAGGTCGTCGGCCAGTTGACGATCTCCCATTGTCTGTGAAGGTGGCCTTTTGTAGCTGGTGATGTTCTGCAGACACCTCCAGGCGGTTGATGGCTCATTTGTGGACATCATGCTGCTTAGCTTGTTGGAGTAGTTCTTCTTTGCAGCCTTGATAAAAATGATAGTTTTGTGGCATGTCTGTGATTTATTTATTTTCTGCAAAATTAAACAATTGACAGAACATCTTCCAAGAGTGGTGACTCCATAATTTTTGCCAGGGGTTGTATGAAACAGAAGGAAATGCTACTGTGGGAATTAGAAAGTGTTTAGTTATTATTTTAAGTAGTGTTCACTTTTAATCTTGGTGACGCCGTGTGCGCAGGTTTATCAGCATAACAACCTGTTTATTACTCCGCTGTTTGAGTAGCGCAGTGGGCAGAGCGTGTATTTTTCTGCCCTAGATTCGAGTCCAGCTTAGGGCGAAACTAAAGCAACTGGGGTGGGCATTGCTCCCCCTGGATTTTCTCACTGCCCGCCTAAGCAACACAGCCAGAACCGGGGCTGCATATCAGTGTGTCAGTGTCACTGGATCATTAAGCTCCACTTGGCTACAACTATTAAGATTCTGGAGTGTATATGTGGGAATATGAGTTCCTTTCAATCAACTTTTCTACATGTAAAACAGGAAAGGGCCTTCCCTAAACTGTTGCACTTTGTTTAAATCGTTGATTCACTACACCTGGGAGAGTCATGAGACTTACAGTACAGGTATGTTCGTGCCAAGTATTTTAGAAAGTGGTGCAACAGCGACATCTAGAATTTACATGCGGTACCGCTCAGAAATATAAAGAACACTCGCTCTGTTAATAACAGTGCTGCTGGGTCCTAGTGCCGTATAGTTTATCTTAAAATAAATGCTAATTACAACCACCGATAAAATAAAAACATTAGTTTAGCATTACGTGCAAAATGAAGAAAGCTTTAAAAAACACAAATGAGGGGATAAAAAGGCGTGTGAGGAATACATGAGAGAAACAGCATGTCCACAATGCAAAAAAGGTTTGTTCAGAGCATTTCTTTCTTTAGCTACCTTTGCCAGTTTGTTCAGTCTGCCGCTTTGAGTAGAGACTATCGGCCTCGTCTCAAATGACGCCCCCTCCCTACTTAGGGCACTACTTAAAATAAACATTGTACTGAACAGTTACGTTAAATATAATTTTTTATTGCTGAGTAAAAACTTCACCACCTTAATTCAATTTAAATAATTTAGAAGGAGAAATAACTCACATCAACATTGCATAAAGGCTTTCACAAAGCATGAACAAATTGAGACGCACTTCACTGTAAGTGTGCAGACTCTCTAATGGTTTTTGTGCTGCCATGCAGCTGGTTGAATGGGATTAGTGTAGAATTATGTACAAATATCTATAAAGAGACTAGATGAACTGGCCAGTTAACCCAGTTGGTTAGAGTGTGGTGCCAAAGTCGCAGGTTCGATCCCCGTACGAGCCACGCCCACTTTTGGACTTAATCTAACAAACAAGTGATCCTTCTCTAACTAGCAGGTCCTGTTGACCTGGGCTTCAAACGTTGTCTCTGACAAGTGTGAGATCTGTGTACTTTGGTCAGTGGAAGTAGTTTTATAGCTTTATAAAAACATTGTACTTACTTACTATTTCCATTCTTGCAGGAGTGTGGGTTTACCTTCCACTTCAATAGTGAGGCGTGTCCAGCCCTGCTACACAAACTGTCATTTTTGTCCCTGTTAAAAACTTTAGCTTAGTTAAAGCAAATAAAGACACATTTAAAATTTTCATCTTTTATTACAGGTTTAAAGTTGCATAAAACAAATGTTTGTACAAATAATATAAAACCAAAGTACAAAATAAACATTTCACTTATTTTAATTATCTCACAAATCACTTCTCAGTTTTAAAGGTCAAAAGCAGCAGCATCTTTTAGATCAGAACAGCTATTAACATTAAATATCACTAAAGTGGAAATCCTGAAGACAGCAATGTAAACCTTTCATTTAAATACAAGCTGCAGTAAAGTTACATAGTTGATCCATGGTAAAAAAAAAAAAAAAAAAAGAACCTCCCTCACAGTTGGGTTGTTGTAATAACTCAGCACAATGGTTAAACTGCACAACCCAACAAGTTAAAATAGCCCATCATGTGTTCTGTCCAATATTTACACAGTGCTGGGTTGCCAAATAACACTTTTTCAGCTGCATTTAGCCTTTTCTCTCCTGTATACCAAAAATAGTCACCATTGCAGGATTACAAAAACACTTGGGACAGAAACACTTTCTAATTTTTATATATTATACAAATGAAATAATAATGTCACAAATCTGTACCCAAGCAACAAGCTGTAATTTATTTCTAGCACCACTAAATGGAGACGATGTCTGTACAACATGTTGAACTTCACTTTAAAAGTCAGTTGAAAGTGTTTTACTGTAGTAAGAATGAAAGTATGAGCTGATCTTTGTCTCATTGTGTAGCTTTGATGAAGAAAAAGCCGCTGGGTCAGTGTGTAACAGGAGGTTTGGAGTGAAGGTGGGTGTGTGTGGATAAAAGCTTCCAGCACCTGGTATTCCCAGGCGGTCTCCCATCCAAGTACTAACCAGGCCCGACCCTGCTTAGCTTCCGAGATCTGACTAGATTTAGATAAATATTCAAGAAAAGAAGAAATCAGGAAAGGGGGCAAATACTTTTTCACAGCTCTGAATAAATGG
Organism: Trichomycterus rosablanca; assembly: GCF_030014385.1. NCBI lineage: Eukaryota > Metazoa > Chordata > Actinopteri > Siluriformes > Trichomycteridae > Trichomycterus > Trichomycterus rosablanca. The sequence continues at coordinate 19,499,711 of NC_086001.1, read as the reverse complement.
TGGTTAATACATTGAAAAAGAAAATCTTAATAAATGTATCACTGCCTCACAGATTCTAAAATCACTCAAACAGTTTAATGTTACACTTTCATGTAAATTTTACATTCAATATTTAAATCTGACAGTTTAATTTTTTATCCTGAATCAACCCAAAACCCCGGGTAGAGGAGCTGAGTGAACGTGGTCTGAACTCTGTGGAGGAGCTTCATTGTATCAGAGACGCTGTAGAAGGACAGAGTTCCTGCTTCATAATCCACATACACTCCTATTCTAGAGGAACTCGGCATTATGGGAATTTTAGTCTCTTTGTTATTGTGCCAGAATGAAAAGCTGGATGAAGAACAAAACAAACTCCAGGACAGATCATTCCATCCAAACAAACACTCATCACCACGTCCCTTCCTGCTGATGCTTTTATATGACACTGCAATACAAACCCCATAATTCCCACTTAACTCAACCTCCCAGTAACAGCGTCCACTCACACTCTCTCTACACAGAACCTGAGAGTGATAATCAAATCTATCTGGATGATCAGGATACGACTGTAATGTTCTACTGCAGGTCACCACTTTGTTCTCCTCAGACAGACGGAGGTTTTTATTTACTGTGTTTGGATCCAGTGTGAACCAACAAACATCTGGAGAGGAAACACAAAATAAACCAATTAACTTAGAAGAGAGAGAGAGTGTGTGTGTGTGTGTGTGTGTGTGTGTCCTTGTTGTTAGATGTAAAATGTTCATGTTGGTGGATTTGATTGTTTTGTTTGATGTTTGAGTACCGAAGCATTTTGGAGACAATGGAACACTGAGGGCTTGAACTCACCTTCATCTGGTATCTTCTCACACTGCTCTTTCCAGAATTCTTCTACTTTCTCTCTCAGCTGAGATACAGACTTTGTAACATCATCAAATGAGAGGAAAGGACTGATTGTGATGGCGGCTGATTCTGCAGATCCAGCAGGAGCCGAGAGAGACTGAAAATTCAAGACGATGATGAATTACAAATGATGGATGACAGACATGAAGCACAGAGCGATGTTTCTCCAAATAACATTAACTGTATTTAATGATCTTTTGGGAAAGCTGATTCTGAGGTTTAAAGCATAATGGAGCGGGTTCAGTAATTGTGTAGTAGTTTAAAAGCGACAGCAAGTCTGTGTCTGTTTCTGTTGCTTATTCTGAATTTTTTTCATTTGTAAACTGTGAATTAGTTCTTGATCTGGTCATGATGTTAGTGAGTCAAGGTGCTGCTTAAGCCTGGCTGGCTCAGTCGGTAGAGCATGAGACTCTTAGTCTCAGGGTCGTGGGTTCGAGTCCCACGTCGGGCGGGTATCTTCTTCATTTAACATCTACGGAAACCAAAAGGACATTCTTCCACTTTGGACAGCCTGTCTCTGGTGACTTATCAGGTGGATATTTGTGCTTGTAGGACTGTTGTTTATTGGATGTTTTCAGTTACTTATTTCCACTATTCTGTGGGACTACACGTTGTTGTGTCTCATATCCATTTGATCAACATGATTGGGCAATAAAAGGCACTCATCCCTGGGTGGGCTCAAACCACCAACCGTTCGGTTAACAGCCGAACGCGCTAACCGATTGCGCCACAGAGACACACACACAGCTTTTTCATTAGACAGTATACGTGGGTTTACAGAAGGGTAATTAAGTTTGGCAAATTGAAATAATGGCATGTTTCTGACTTGAATGAGAGGGGCAATAAAAAGATCTCACACTTGTCAAAGACAACGTTTGAAGTCCAGGACAATAGGACCTGCTAGTTAGAGAAGGTTCACTTGTTTGTGTGAGTGGCCGTGCAGGGATCAAACTCGAGACCTTGGCGTTATTAGCACCACGCTCTAACCAACTGAGCTAACCAGCCAGTGGTCAAGGGTAGGGCAGAACAGATCTTCATGTAAGATGACTGAGGTTCATATATTTTTCTTTTAAGAATAAATAAAAGCTGATGCTTTTAACCTCATACTTTCCTAATACTTTTATTCTACACGGTCTCAATTTCTTTTAGTCTTCTGCCATGTGCAGTACAAGAATTCACTAAATTACACAGCAGTTCTCTTTATTTATTTATTTATTTTGCCATTGATGAAATTGATTGTAAGCATTTATAAAGGTCATGCCACGTTCATTAGGTGAAATGAAGCCAGAATTAAAGATGGCAGAAAAACAGGGTGATATTCTTACTTTCATTGATTAAATTACTCAGATTTGAAAGTCCTGATATGCAGCACATGCTCACCTGACTCTCTCTCAGCCATGCTACCCTTAATCATTAAAGTGGGTGTGGCCAGTACAGGGATCGAACCCACGACCTTGGCGTTATTAGCACCACGCTCTAAACAACTGAGCTAACTGGCCAGTTCGTCTATCCTCTTTAGATCTTTGAACATAATTCTACACTCAGTGGTGTATAGTAAGTTTTTTTTTTTAGTATTTGTACTTTACTGGAGTATAAACATTTTCGGCAACTTTTCAGAATCAGAATCAGAATCACTTTATTTCGCCAGGTATGTTACACATACGAGGAATTTGCTTTGGTGATACACTCAATGATACACACAACAGTCCACATAGTAGTACAAACAATACACATAATGGTACAGACAATTACACATGTATGACATGTAACATAGAACATATTTAACAGACCCGACAGCACACGGACTGTTAACCAGTATTTACCAACATTTGCCCAAGAGAACAACTTTGGTTAAAAAGTGTTACAGCTCTGGGGAAAAAGCTGTTAGCATGTCTTGATGTGTTTGTTTTTATTGTCCTGAGTCTTCTGCCAGATGGAAGAGTTTGAAAAAGGTGATGTCCAGGATGAGAGGGGTCTGCTGTAATTTTGCCGGCACGCTTAAGCACTCTGCTGTTGTAAATGTCCTGAAGCGTTGGCAGACTACATCCAATGATCCTCTCCGCTGTCCTGATTATATGCTGGAGTTTGGCTCGTTCATGTGATGTTGAGGAACCAAACCAGATGGTGATGGATGATGTAAGGATGGACTCTATTATTGCTGTGTAGAACTGGATCAGCAGACTCTGGGGCAGGTTGAATTTCTTCAGCTGTCTCAGGAAGAACATTCTCTGCTGAGCCCTCTTGGCGATGGAGAGTGTGTTCTTTTCCCACTTTAGGTCCCTGGATAAGGTGGTGCCCAGGAACTTGTAACCGATTTCCCTGCGGTTCCATAATAAATTTAAATGTTATGCCGGCGCTGACCAATAGGGACTGATAATGAGATGGAGAGTTGAGGAAAAGGGGATAAAAGAAGAAGAACACGGGACCAGAAAAAAAACACAACCAGCGGTTTAATGGTGTTTAGGAGATACAGATTGAGAAAACGCTGTTTTCATGCTCAATATGGATTTGTAGATTTCATGGCTTTGGTGTTCCTAACCGCAGGCTCATAAGAACTGGTGGATTATTACTGGACTTATGCAAAAGGTGGCAAAGGAGCTGCATGGAAGAGAAGTTCATTGGACTTCAGGATCTCCAGTGTAGCAAGTCCATCTGTATTCATATGGGTATCTCTATCATATCAACAAAAGGACTAACGGGTGAGATCGATCCAAGTCATTTAGTTACATAAATGGACATTCTGTAAAAGAGTATAGTGTATGTATAATTATATTGTGGTGAAAAGATTTGGGTTATATGTGGTTAATATTGTTCGTTTTTTTGTACATGTTTATAATACACACTTGGCTGATATTTTCTATGGTTGAGAATGATTATATTGTAGTACGACATATGACAGACTAGTGTGACCCTGATTTATTAATAGTGACGGTATAAAATTGAAAATACAATCGTTACAAAATGGCGCCCAAACAGGGACCTACTGTTATATCTTAGCTCTTTAAACCTCTAAAGTTAAACGCTGGATGTCGGAAATTAAACTTTTAATTAGACCATAGTTGTTACATCGGAATAATTCTTTAGAAATCTGGTTATTTACACTATAGCTTTGAGCTAAATTCCACCATAGATACCAGTTTCTAATTGGTTTAAGAACTTTGTTATATAAGCATGGCAGAAAACCAGTTAAGGACAACGGGTGAACCAGAACTACCATTAGATTTTACGGCAGGATCATTCGTAACACGTAGAGAACCCATTAGTGAAATAATTCATACATTTAGTCAACTATACTTAGATGATGACCAACCGTCCAATATGGATGAAGATGATGAGGTAGTTGATTTACCTTTACCACCTCCACCGGAAGTCACAGAGGATTTCAGTGAAAGAGTCCAAGAATTGGAAAATAAGATAAGGACCCTTGAGGAGACGCTCATTGGAAAAATGGATCGATGTGAAGGAAAAATTGGTGAATGGTGCACAGAAATAGAAGAAAAGAACAAAGCCAATGGCGAGAAATGGAAATACTTATTGGAACGAGGATGTAATAGAGTCCAAAATGTACTGGAGCAACAAATAAAGGAGCTGGGACAATCGGTTGTGGATTGTTTGAAGAGGAGAGATCAGCAGTTGGAAGTAAGGTTTCAGGCTAATGCTATGCTGACATCCACCCCAAGACAAGTAAGTGGATATCCTATAGTTGATCAACATGGGCAACATTTAAGTAATTTACCTGAAAATAATTCCTTTTCACGTACTAAACCACCAATAAGGATTGAATTCCCATGTTTTGGAGGTGAGAAAGAGGAAAGAGATCCGGTGGCATTTGTTGAGAGATGCGAAGAGTTTTTAGCAATACGACCATTAGCCAATTCAGAAATTTTGGCTGCACTGACATCAGTACTGGTGGGAACAGCAAAAGACTGGTGGCGGGCAGAAAAAGAATATGTCAACACTTGGGCTCAGTTCAAAACAAGATTTTTACGTGCTTTCTTATCGGAAGATTATGAGGAAGAGGCAGAAAGACGGATACGAGAGAGGAGACAAGGGGCTCAGGAGGACATTCGAGATTTTGCTTATCAGTACCGAGCTTTGTGTCTTAGATGGAAAAAAAAGATGCCAGAAAAGGAGGTGATTCAAGGTATACTTCGTAATTGTAATCCACGGCTGGCTAGCTTGTTGCGAGGTAATGTAAAGACCGTGGAAGAATTGGTTAGAGTTGGAACACTAATTGAAAGGGATCTTTCACAGACAAGATCATATTGGGCGCAAGCTAACAAAGGAGGAGATAAGCAGAAACAAACATCAAGCAAAGGTCAATATGCTTCTATTCAGTGTATACAGCCCACGTCAATAGCTTTACCTATTTTAATTAGGTCACGGTACTGTCATGCCATGGTGGATACTGGAAGTACCCACTCACTTATTAAAGAATCCTGGTGGAATAGTTTGAAATTTCCATCCGAAGTTTGTCAACCATGTAGAGGACGCACGTTCATGTTGGCTAACGGGCAAGTACAGCGAGCACTGGGTAGCATTGAATGGCAATGTGTTCTACATGGCAAACAACTGCAACTTCCATTGTTCATATTATCTGATTCAGATTTGGCTTTTCCTATGATTATTGGTTTGGACTTTCTTGCACAAAGTGAAGTGAGCATTAACTTCAGTAAATTAACTTACAGCCTATCTAGCCTCCAAGGTGAACGCCAAGAATTTTCTTTTGTTGAACAGTCTTCGGGTTTTGGTGGCAATGCATGTTTGCAACTGTGTATCGCTCAGCCTATTCCTACCATATCAGAAGACACATTGGGTTGTATACAACAATTGACATGGGCAGCAGATGTTGCTGAACCCAGCAAACAAATCCTGAAGAATTTGCTCCTCGACTGGCCCACAGTATGTACGAGTGCGATTGGTCACTCTGAGGTTGTACAACATGAGATAATCACAACAGATGAGCTACCAGTAAGGAAGAAAGTATATAAAGTTCCAGTGGCAAGACGGTCAATCATCAGTCAAACTATTGATGAGATGCTGGAGAAACAGATTATACGACCATCTAACTCTCCATGGGCGGCTCCAGTGGTGTTAGTACCGAAGAAAGATGGTAGTATGCGTTTTTGTGTTGACTACCGAGCTCTAAATAACAAAACGCATTTAGATGCTTTTCCAATGCCTCAAATACAAGACATTTTAGAATCATTACATGGAGCTTCCTTGTTCAGTACCTTTGATTTGAGAAGTGGGTATTGGCAAGTTGGAATGGATCCTCAGAGTGTACAGAAAACCGCTTTTGTGTCCCACAGAGGAATATTCGAATTTCTGCGTCTTCCTTTTGGCCTAAAAAATTCGGCAGCCACATTTCAACGATTAATGGAGAATGTATTACGAAGTATGAAAGGAAAGAACTGTTTCATCTATATTGATGATGTGGTCATATATTCCCGGAGTGAAGAGCAACATCTAAAAGATATTGAAGAACTGTTTCAGTGTCTAGGGCGAGCAGGCTTGACTTTGAACCTGAAGAAATGCAACTTGATGCAGAAAGCACTTACTTTTCTGGGGCATGTTATCTCTAGCGAGGGAATCCAGACTGATCCAGAAAAAGTGAGAGCTGTTAAGGAATTTCGTACCCCAAAGAATATAAAGGAAGTCCAACGATTCCTGGGTTTAGCAGGATGGTACCATCGCTATATTCCCAATTTCTCTATAAGAGCTGCACCATTACACGCTCTGAAAAGAAAAGATGTGAGGTGGAATTGGACTCAAGAGTGCCAAAAAGCTTTTGAGGACATAAAGAACACACTTCTATCTGCACCAATCCTCAAACCACCTGATTTCCAGAAACAGTTTAGAGTACAGACAGATGCAAGTGAGTATGGAATTGGAGCAGTCTTAACACAAGAGGAAGAGGGAGAAGAGCATGTAATTGCATATGCTTCCAGATTGTTTAACCAAGCAGAGAAGGCATATTCGGTATCTGAAAAAGAATGTTTGGCCGTTGTATGGGCTACTGAGAAATGGAGGTCTTATTTGGAAGGAACCCACTTTGAAGTGATAACAGACCATGCTGCACTTATGTGGGTTTTTAATCATCCAAATCCTTCTTCAAGACTTACCAGATGGGTTCTAAGACTTCAAGGTTATGATTTCAAAGTAGTCTATCGAAAGGGTCAATGTAACATTGTTCCAGACACTTTGTCACGTAATCAAGTAGCCCAGGCTCAACCAGACATTATAGCAGTCTGTAAAGCTGTGATACCAAGTGAAGGGTTACCAATTGAGTGGACAGAAGTAAGCCAGGCCCAACAGGAGGATGCAGAGGTACAAGCGCTAATAAAAGATATAGAGTCAAACCCAGATCCAAATAGAATTCATTATACTCTGAAAAATAGCTATTTGTTTCGGTCAGTTCCCAAGCAGGACCGAGGTCATACTTTTCAGCTATTCATCCCCACATCCCTAAGAGAAACGTTTCTGCAATATGCACATCAAAATCCTCTTAGTGGCCATTTAGGACGAATAAAGACCCTTCTTAGGTTGCTGGATGTAGCATATTGGCCAGACATTAGAAAAGACGTTTGGAGACACTGCAAAGAATGTACAGTATGCCAAAAGGTCAAGCCAAGGATAACTAAACTATCGGGATACCTTCAATCAACACCTGTATTGGAGCCGGGATATATGCTTGGAGTGGACATTATGGGTCCTTTTCCTAAAAGCCGTAAACAAAATGAGTATTTGCTAGTTGTGGTTGATTACTGTAGTAAGTGGGTGGAAATTTTTCCATTGAGAGTGGCAAAAGCACCATACATTGCAGCAATACTCATCAAAGACATCTTTACAAGATGGGGTACTCCTGTCTATTTGGTGTCAGATCGAGGGGCACAATTTACATCACAGCTTTTAAATTCAGTATGCAAGCAATGGGGTGTCATCCAAAAACTGACTACAGCATACCACCCACAGACCAACATGACAGAGCGTGTCAACAGAACATTAAAGACAATGATGGCATCATATGTTCAGGAACATCATAGAGAATGGGATAGGTGGATCTCAGAGTTCCGGTATGCCATCAATACAGCATGGCAAGAGAGTACAGGATTTACGCCAGCGGAAGTTGCACTAGGCAGGAAGTTGAAGGGGCCATTGGAAAGGCTGGCTCAAAAACCACTTACCCCAGAACATGATGCATATGAAACCATTGCCAAACAGCAGCGACTCATTGAGCAGGTATGCTCCAATGTGGGAAAAGCACAATGTAAACAAGCCCACTACTATAATAAGAAAAGAAAATCTTTACATTTTCAAGTTGGTGAACAAGTGTGGGTTAAGGCTCATCCGTTGTCCAAAGCTGAGACTGGTTTCTGCGCAAAATTAGCACCAAAATGGAAAGGTCCAGCAAAAATTCTCAAATGCCTCGGTGAGGTAAATTATAAAGTTCAGTTTATTGATACTCCCAATAATGTAGATGTAGTACACGTGGTTAATCTTAAAAAATACTTCGGACCGGGAGTCCTTTCAGCTGAAAAGGGGGGTGTGTAACCGATTTCCCTGCGGTTCCATAATAAATTTAAATGTTATGCCGGCGCTGACCAATAGGGACTGATAATGAGATGGAGAGTTGAGGAAAAGGGGATAAAAGAAGAAGAACACGGGACCAGAAAAAAAACACAACCAGCGGTTTAATGGTGTTTAGGAGATACAGATTGAGAAAACGCTGTTTTCATGCTCAATATGGATTTGTAGATTTCATGGCTTTGGTGTTCCTAACCGCAGGCTCATAAGAACTGGTGGATTATTACTGGACTTATGCAAAAGGTGGCAAAGGAGCTGCATGGAAGAGAAGTTCATTGGACTTCAGGATCTCCAGTGTAGCAAGTCCATCTGTATTCATATGGGTATCTCTATCATATCAACAAAAGGACTAACGGGTGAGATCGATCCAAGTCATTTAGTTACATAAATGGACATTCTGTAAAAGAGTATAGTGTATGTATAATTATATTGTGGTGAAAAGATTTGGGTTATATGTGGTTAATATTGTTCGTTTTTTTGTACATGTTTATAATACACACTTGGCTGATATTTTCTATGGTTGAGAATGATTATATTGTAGTACGACATATGACAGACTAGTGTGACCCTGATTTATTAATAGTGACGGTATAAAATTGAAAATACAATCGTTACAAACTTAAGTGACTCCACCACTAAGGCCATAGAGCCATTAATTGTGAGGGGGTGTAAGGAGGGTGCGTTGCGCCTGAAATCCACCACCATCTCTACAGTCTTTTGTGTGTTGATCAGCAGGTGGTTGTCACTGCACCAGGAGACCAACTGCTCGACTTCCTTTCTGTAGGCAGACTCGTCACCATCGGTTATGAGGCCCACCACAGTGGTGTCATCAGCAAACTTAAGGATCTTTACAGCTGGTTCCTTAGAAACACAGTCATTGGTATAAAGACTGAAGAGAAGGGGTGAAAGCACACAGCCTTGTGGTACACCAGTACTTAGGTTCCGCTGGTCTGAAGTGTGTTTTCCTAGCCGTACCTGCTGTGTCCTATTTGTCAGAAAGTCCATGATCCACCGGCAGATGGCATCCGGCACTGACAGCTGGGACAGTTTGACCTGCAGCAGCTCTGGCACTATGGTGTTAAAAGCCGAGCTGAAGTCCACAAACAGAACTCGAACGTAGGTTCCAGGACTGTCGAGATGCTGTAGCATGAAGTGCAGGGCCACGTTGACTGCATCATCGACAGATCTGTTTGCTCTGTATGCAAACTGCAGGGGATCCAGTAAAGAATTTGTGATGGTCTTCAGGTAGGCTAGGATCAAGCGTTCGAAGACCTTCATGACTACAGATGTCAGGGCTACAGGTCTGTAATCATTCAGTCCAGAAATGTTCTTTTTTTTGGGGACTGGTATGATGGTCGATGTTTTGAAGCATGAAGGAACAGAGCAAAGTTCTAATGATCTGTTAAAAATGTGAGTGAATGTGGGTGCCAGTTGATTGCTGCAGTGCTTAAGGGTGGATGGAGAGATTCCGTCTGGCCCAGGAGCTTTTCTCATCTTTTGTTTCTTAAACAGTCTGTTCACGTCCCGCTCGTTGATGGTTAAAGGAGCCGGGGACAGAGGTGAGAGAGCCAGGGTGGAGGAGGAGGATGAAGAATTAGCTGAGAAAGGCTGAGAATTGTCCTTATTGTATTAGAATCTGCAGTAGAACTCGTTCAGGTCGTTGCTGAGTTGACGGTCATTCAGGAGAAGGGGGGTCTTTCGCACCTTGTAGTTAGTGATCTCTTCGAGGCCTCTCCAGACTGAAGTTGGCAGCAATCTGGCTTTTTAGCTTTTCTGAATATTCCTTTTTTGCTGATGGGATACCTTTCTCCAGCTTGTATTTGGCCTCTTTGTAGAGAACTCTATCTCCACTCCTGAATGCTGACTCCTTTTCTCTCCGAAGCTGTCTGAGTTCAGCCGAGAACCATGCTTTATTGTTGCTGTATTTAACCCGTGTTGTAGTAGAAATACAGCTGTCCTCACAGAAACTGATGTATGATGCTACAGTGTCTGTATATTCATCCAAGCTGTCTGTCGCCTCCTCAAAGACAGACCAGTTTGTGGATTCAAAGCAGTCCTGTAGCATTTCAATGCCTTCGCTGGTCCACTTCTTCACTGTTGTAATGACAGGCTTGTTAGTTTTGAGTCTCTGCCTGTATGTGGGAATGAGGTGAACGAGATTGTGGTCGGAATGTCCGAGGGCCGCACGCGCGACGGAGCGATAGGCATTTTTAACAGGTGTAGCAATGATCCAAAATTTTCCCTTCTCTTGTAGCACAGGTGACATGTTGCTTGTATTTCGGCATTTCTTTTGTAAGATTTGCACTGTTAAAGTCTCCCAGGATGATGAGCAGTGAGTCTGGGTTCTCCCGTTCTACTTTCATTATCTGATCGGCCAGCAGTTTCTGCGCATCTCTCGTCCGCGCATCCGGCGGAATGTAAACAGCGACCAGAATGAATGAAGAAAACTCTCTGGGAGAGTAGTACGGTCTACAGTTAATGAAAAGTGATTCTAGATGGGGAGTGCATGATTTTAACAGTACCGTTGCATCTTTACACCAGCGTTCACTGATGTAAAAGCACAGTCCTCCTCCTCTAGTTTTGCCGCTAAGCTCCGCGTCTCTGTCCGCTCGGTGCAGCTGAAAGCCGGGGAGATGCAGCGCGCTATCCGGGGTCAGCTCCGAAAGCCAAGTCTCCGTAAAGCACAGCGCAGATGTATTTGAAAAGTCCCTGTTAGTTTGGTTGAGCAGGAGTAGTTCTTCCAGTTTGTTGTGCAGAGATCGCAGATTGGAGAGGAAAAAAGAAGGTAACGGTGTTCGGACTCCACGTCGCCTCATCTTTACGAGCGCTCCGGCTCGTCTGCCTCTCCGCCGCTTTCTTGCCAGGTTGAGTAGAGCCAGCGCGCCAGTTGTGAGGATTTCCAAAAACACTGAAGGATTTTGAGAAAACTCCGGAATAAAAGTTGGTGAAACATTGTCTGTGAAGGTCAGTAACTGTTCTTTGCTCCAACTGACCAAGTTTGACACACAATAAATAACATTAACAAACAAAAACCAACACAAAACATAGAGAGCTCTCACCGAGGCAGCCATCTGCGGCGCCATCCTACTAATGGGGACAAATAAATACTAAAAGGACAAATAATTAAGGAATAAACTCGTTTAATGATGTTAAATCTGATTGGTTCATGCCGCGTATGTTTTAAAGCAGAAACAAACACAGGCACATCTCTGCACATCTCTGATTTTTCTGAAACTAAATAAATAAAGTAAATAAATGGAATTTGTTTGTAGATGTGATTCCAGTATACAGTATTTGTTTGGGTTTAAAATGTAACGTGAAAGTAAAGTAATGAGGAACAAGATTACATTTTCCAGGATGTAATGAGTAAAGTAATCCCATTACAATTTTAGTTAAGCAATAAGTAATGAGTAATGGATTACTTTTTTGAGTAACTACCCCAACACTGGTCAGGTAGCTTTAGAGAGGACTACAGTCAGTCCTAGACGTTCTTCTAAGTAGTTTCTCTAATGTCATGTTTTGTTTTCCAACTCACACATTCACACCAGTAGAAGCTTAAAAATAACACTACAAACCAACTCTATAAGCACAAGAGGATCCACAAGAGGATCCACGTACAGAGAACTGATCCAGGACTTCATGGACTGGTGTCTGCAGAACCACCTCCAGTTAAACGTGGGGAAGACCAAAGAGCTGGTGGTGGATTTCCGCAGGTGCAGACCCACTTTACCATCAGTAAACATCCAGGGAATGGACATTGAGAGAGTGGACTCTTATAAGTACCTGGGTGTTCATCTAAATAACAAACTGGACTGGTCAGTTAACACTACTGCACGTCATAAAAAGGTCAGAGCAGACTGTACCTACTCAGGCGACTGGGTTCATTTGGAGTGCGGGGGGAACTCCTGAGGACTTTCTTTGACACAGTGGTGGCATCAGCCATCTTATATGGAGTGGTATGCTGGGGCAGCAGCATCTCTACAGCGGACAGGAAGAGACTAGACAAACTCATTAAGAGGGCCGGCTCTGTCCTGGGGAGCCCCTTAGACCCAGTGCAGGTGGTGGGAGACAGGAGGATGATAGCCAAGCTCCAACGACTCCCACCCCATGCATGAGACTCTGGCAGCACTGGGCAGCTCCTTCTGTGACCGGCTGCTTCACCCCAAATGTGGGAAGGAGCGGTACCGCAGGTCCTTCCTTCCAGCTGCTGTTAGACTGTAAAACCAGCACTGCTCCAAGCAGATCACACACACACACACTTTAAATTATTCATAACAATGTTTGACTTTTTTCCCCATGTGAAATTATTACAATGTGCAATATTTCTCCCAGGTGCAATTATTTGTAATTATTGTAAATATTTTTCAGAGTTTTTTTCCTGACTTATTATTATTATTATACATTGTTCCTCTTATTGTCTATCTTTTTATACTGAGTGCTGTACTATCCCTTTGCTGCTGCAACGATGGGAATTTCCCCACTGTGGGACTAATAAAGGATTATCTCATCTTATCTTATCTTATCTTTATAGACGGTGCTGTTTATGCTTTTAAACTTTAAAACATGAAGAGTTTTTTTATTACAACAAACACAACATCAATTAATAATGATAAAAATAAAATAATAATAATAGTCACAAATCTGTACCCAAGCAACAAGCTGTAATTTATTTCTAGCACCACTAGATGGCGACGATGTCTGTACAACATTTTGAACTTCACTTTAAAAGTCAGTTGAATGTGTTTTACTGTAGTAAGAATGAAAGTATGAGCTGATCTTTGTCTCATTGTGTAGCTTTGATGAAGAAAAAGCCGCTGGGTCAGTGTGTAACAGGAGGTTTGGAGTGAAGGTGGGTGTGTGTGAATAAAAGCTTCCAGCAGCTGGTATTCCCAGGCGGTCTCCCATCCAAGTAATAACCAGGCCTGACCAAGGACGGATTAAGGATAGTCTGGGCCCCTGGGCAAAGTCAAGGAACCATGGTAAACGACTTCTATGGAAGTCAAGGGCCCCATAGCAGGGCCCTCTAATGGTATGCCCTGCTCTTCACTAGGGCCCCCTGGTAGGGGCTCTCATAACCAGGGCCCTCTAAAAATATGCCCCCCTTTCCTAGGACCCCTAATAGCCAGAAGTCGAAGTCAGAGCAGTGCCACAACGCCTCATCCATTTTCATAAGGGGCCCAAAAGCATGGCTAGGGCCCAAAAGCATGGCTAGGGCCCAAAAGCATGGCTAGGGCCCCCAAAAGCATGACTAGGGCCCAAAAGCATGGCTAGGGCCCCCAAGAGGCCCTGGGGTCAAAGTCCCTAATAGTCAGAGGATCCTTAAAATGGAGGGCCCTCGGAAAAAAAAAATATATTGTATCATAAATGTTGATAGGCATCGCAAAATGTTTTGGGCCAGGGCCCCCCCAGGGCCCCCTGACCTCAAGGGCCCCTGGGCGCTGGCCCCACTGGCCCGGTCAGTAATCCAGCCATGGGCCTGACCCTGCTTAGCTTCCGAGATCAGGTGTTCTCAGGGTGGTGTGGCTGTTTGTGAGAGACGCTGTAAACAAGCTGCTTCTTATAGTCGTCCGTCGTTCAGCCTTTCACTCCGCTGTGTGTCGTCTTTTACTTTCTCTGTTCTACACGCAGCTTTTCAAATAAAAGATCCTGAAACAGAGACAAAACACACAGAGAACCACACACACCGCTCAGCTGCTGCATTTGTTGTTCTTTTTATTTTATTATGTTATGTAATATTATTAGGTTAATATATTCAGACTGTTTAAAATAGCTTTATGCTCATAATTGTGGTCTTTTATGAAGCCTTTTTTACTCCCAGCACATCAAAGATTTACACTTGTGAGCTAATTATTAGTCCTGTCATGAACTGGATTAGATTTGCTTGGTGCAGGACTGATGTTGAGAAGATCTCTTATATCTTTATTTATATCAAGTTATTTATAGTTATTTAATGTGAATTTCCCCATTGTGGGACTAATAAAGGATTATCTTATCTTATCTTATCTTATCTTAATTATTAATATCTGCAGTATTTATAAGTATTTTATTCTGATGTTATTTGAATTCAGATTCTCACTTAGAAGTGAAGTGAATTTAATGTTTTTATTACTACGTGATGAGTTTAATATTATTGTGGTATTAATGTAGTAAAAGTAATTCTAATTAATCGACTTGTTTCTTTGTGTGGCGGTCGCACCTCTATATCACGATACAAACCCGACAACGCCACCCCTTGGTTTAGACCTAGAGCAAAGGGGAGCTCTGACTTAATGAATGCACAGACACAGATTGAAAGTACATACAAAATTTCCTTTATTACAGTTTAAGATTTTACACGTCACTGTCAGTTTATTCCTTTAAAAGAGATAGCTAAAACTTAATTATCTACGGGTTGGTCAGGCATTAACAAAGTTGGGGGACTAACCCCAAAGCGTTCAGCTTAACACACGTGTATAAGAGCAAATCAAAGGACTAAAATCGGTTTGGCACTTCCAAATCACTGCAAGCATTACACAACAATATTAATCACTCTGTGACCACAGCACACAAGTTAATTATTTAGTTCCCCCACAAATGTAGTCCTGACCAAGACCCACTATAGTTAAATATTTTAATGTTAAAAACTATTTTGTTGGAGCAGCAAAGAAAAAAAGGAAAAAGAAAAAAACCAGAGAGAGAACAGCAACTAGCACTCAATATACTGCCACCTTCCAGTCCTAAACAATCACATAAAAACAAGATTAACAAAAACACTAACCTAAGGACATGAACACAGTTCTAAGGTAGCAGCACATAGCATGTAATTATTCATAGTACTAGCAGCAAACATGGTTATTCAACGTACTAGCAGCAAACACAGTTATTCATAGTACTAGCAGCAAACAGTTATTCATAGTACTAGCAGCAAACAGTTATTCATAGTACTAGCAGCAAACATGGTTATTCAACCTACTAGCAGCAAACACAGTTATTCATAGTACTAGCAGCAAACAGTTATTCATAGTACTAGCAGCAAACAGTTATTCATAGTACTAGCAGCAAACATGGTTATTCAACGTACTAGCAGCAAACAGTTATTCATAGTACTAGCAGCAAACAGTTATTCATAGTACTAGCAGCAAACAGTTATTCATAGTACTAGCAGCAAACAGTTATTCATAGTACTAACAGCAAACATGGTTATTCAACGTACTAGCAGCAAACACGGTTATTCATATTTAGTGCAAATGTTGAGCACAAGCCAGCAAATGTGTCCAAACACACACCAATGCGATGAGCAGGTCTAAAACTACCCGAGTTAGCGACCGTATAATTGCCCACTAAAACACTCGCCCAACTAACCCTGCTGTGACGTAAAGGATTACCGAGCGTAAACATACGCAACCGAAATCAGCCGATTACTGAGAATACTGCATAATGGTTCTTAACATACCTCCGTGTTCCTGGTCGGCAACCGGCGGATGCAACCGTCCCCCTGGACTCGTCCGTAAACACACACCCCAACGCTATGGGAGTACACAAACTAATTTAAAACCCGACCAGAGTTGACATACCGTTACGCCAAACAACATATTTACACTTACCCGTGCCGCGTGGCTCACAAAATGTGCCGTCTTCTCGAGCACGCTGCTCCTAGCTCCCTTAGCTTAGCAGCCAGCCGGTACAAACACTCCATGGACCCCAAAGGCGCCCGCCTAAATGCCTTCCCCAAATCATTAGGGCAGCTACCTCATTGCCTGTTCCGCCCCGCAATAATTAGAGATGCATTACACCTGCTACAATACACCCCCCCCCCCAAATGAATCGACGGCCCGACGATTACGGCTCATGCTCTAACACCGTCAGACCCAGACACCTCTGGGACAACTGCTCGTAGGAGTCTATAGGGGTTAGAGTGCTGACCTGCGGTTGTCCTAGTGGAACGTCGCAGGGGATTAGGTATGGCTTCTGTACTTTCAGCAGCGGGTCTATGAGGCTGATCTACCTGCATGGGCTCTTCCACAAAGAGGACAATAGAGTCCCTTGATAGGTCTTCCTCTGCAACTGGTGAACTAGGCATACTGGCCTCATCAGCCCCATAGGCAACTTCTCCTGCATCTTGTTGCTGCGTTTCTGGAACAGCCCTCAATTCAACCCGATGCACATGGCGAACAGGCCCCTCTTCGTAGGCTGGCGCCACTGAATAAACTACTCCAGTTCCAGTAGGAGCTCGTACTACTTGATACACTCGAGAATTCCAGTGGTCCTGAATCTTATTTCGCCCCAATGCATGATTTCTCAAATAAACCAGCTGCCCTTCTACCAACCCTGGGTCATTTACTTGGTCCTGGTTTTGTTGGTTCCGCTGGTGCATTAGTCTCTCTGTTCTCTGCCTTACGTGTTCATGAACCAGTCGTAGGCTCTGTTGATGCCTTCGGATCCATTCCTCCTGGTTCTCCACTCCCTGCGTTGCTTCCCCAGTGCCCAACAGGAAATCCACCGGCAGCCGTGGATGGGTGCCAAACATCAGGTAGTATGGGGTCTGCCCTGTAGTCTGATGAGAGGTTGTATTATAGGCATACGTCAGCTGGGACAGGTGGCGGGGCCAATGTTTCTTTTCAGTCGCAGGCAAAGTTCTCAATAGGTCATGCAAAGTACGATTAAAACGTTCACACTGTCCATTCCCCTGGGGATGGTATGGGGTAGTTCTGCTTTTCTGTATACCATACATCTTACACAATTGCTGGATCAGTGCACTTTCAAAAGCACGACCCTGATCGGAATGGATACGAGCTGGAGAGCCAAACCTGTAAAACCACTGCTGCACCAACACCTGTGCCACAGTACTTGCCCACTGATCCCTAGTAGGAAACGCTTGGGTATACTTCGTAAAAATATCAGTCAAGATCAAGACATTCTCTCTGCCATCACTTGCAGGTTCCAACAATGTAAAATCGATAGCCAAGATCTCATTCGGGTAGGCAGCCCGCAACGTGCCCTGTTGGGTTCGGACTTTAGGCTGTATGGCCTTCCCCAGCACACATCTTTCGCATTGTTGACACCAATGCTCAGTGTCCTGGGCCATATTCGGCCAAAAACATCGGCTCCGCAAGAGTTGAAGTGTCCTTTCGACGCCCTGATGGCCATGCTCATTATGGACACTCTGCAGAACTTCCTTCTGCAAACAAAAGGGCAAAAGCAACTGGTAATTCTCTGGGCCACCCCCAGAAGGCTGAGTGCGGCGGTACAAAACCCCTTCTCGCTCCACCAGTCGATCCCACTGCCGAATCAGAGCCTTGCTTAGACTAGATAAGGATTCACGTTCGTCGGCCCTAGGACGCCGGCATTGTTTCCAGAATTTTCACACTGGACCAATCGCAGAATCAGTCTCCTGTAGCAGACTAAGATCTCTACATGAACGCCCTGGGAAAGCAATGACTGCCCCACATTGGCCCTCTAAGCCACTCGACGGCTGGCTTTCAGCAGCCGATACCAACGACGATGGAACTCCTGTGCCCACTGAAAAACGGTCAAGATATTGTCGGGACAGGGCATCTGCATTCTGATTGCATTTCCCTGGCCGATACTTTAATATAAAGTTAAAAGAAGCCAGCTGAGATGCCCATCGTTGCTCTACAGCCCCCAACTTTGCAGTCTGCAAATGGCTTAGTGGGTTGTTGTCAGTCAAGATGGTAAAATGATTACCCAACAGATATTCTCTAAACTTTTCAGTCACCGCCCACTTTACTGCCAGAAGTTCAAGTTTCATTGAGCTATAATTCTCCATATTTCTCTCAGTGGGCCTTAGACCTCGGCTGGCAAAGGCGACCGGACGCACCTTCCCGTCTTGTTCCTGTGACAGCACGGCACCTAGGCCACCATGACTGGCATCAACCTCAAGAATAAACGGTTTACTAAAGTCTGCATATGCCAAGACTGGGGCTGAGACAAGCTGCTTTTTCAGCATTTCAAATGTCTGCTCACACTCTCCATCCCAGGCAGCCGTCAAAGGGGTCTGTGGGGTCCTTCCTTTTCGTCTGGGCCCACTAAGTTTCCCAACAAGACTATGCAGTGGTGCGGCCAGCTTAGAAAAACCTTGTACAAAGCGACGGTAGTAGCTTGCGAACCCCAAGAAAGAACGCAGTTCTGCAAGATGGCACGGGCGTCTCCAATCTTTGACTACCTCAATCTTAGCAGGGTCCGTGGCTACCCCCTCTGCCGAAACCACATGACCCAAGTAGTTTACCTGGTGCTGAAAAAACTGACACTTCGACATCTTGACCTTCAATCCTTGCTTTTGAAGCCGAGCCAACACTGTTTCAAGTCTCTCTATGTGCTGCTCTACAGTAGAAGAAAACACAATAACATCGTCGAGATATAAAAGCACAGATTGATACCGGCAATCGCCAAACATGCGCTCCATTAAATGCTGGAATGTTCCAGGTGCATTACAAAGCCCGAAAGGCATCCGATTGAATTCGAATAGCCCGAATGGAGTACAAAAAGCAGTCTTAAGCTTGTCCTTTTCCGCTACCGGAACCTGATTGTACCCACTTGCCAAATCAAGGGTGGAAAACCACTTTGCCCCCGATAGTGCGTCTAGAGATTCGTCTATCCTGGGCAAAGGGTAAGCATCACGACGGGTCTTGGCATTCAACTGCCGGTAGTCTACACAAAGCCGAAGACTGCCATCCTTCTTGGTCACCAGGACAATTGGAGAGGAGTATGGACTGCTGCTTTCTCTAATCACCTGGCTTTCTAACAACTGCTGGATATGGGCTCTCACCAGCTCATATTGGGATGGGGGAATCCGTCGATACGCCTGTCGCACAGGAACATCATCACATAATGGAATCTCATGACTAATCAAGTCCGTACACCCCAGATCCCCTTCACCCTTAGCAAAAACGCTTTCATACTTAGTAAAAAGGGCATGAACTTGTGAGGCCTGATCCTCAGTAAGACCCTTAAAATCAGGAAGGGAGTTCTCTGATAAGCTACTACCCATCGCTACACCCTGGGTGGAAACAAATGCCAGGCCCTCTTCACTACACGGGTTTGTTCCTCCCCCTGATGTCACTGTAGCGACTTGTACTGTAGCAATTACATGACGAGGTGGAAGCCACACATCAAGCTTACTGATGTTTGCAATGGGGACATACACCAAACCCTTTTGCGCACAAACCAGCGCAGATGGCACAAACAAGCCGTCTGGGAGCT
This sequence comes from Trichomycterus rosablanca, assembly GCF_030014385.1. Taxonomy (NCBI): domain Eukaryota; kingdom Metazoa; phylum Chordata; class Actinopteri; order Siluriformes; family Trichomycteridae; genus Trichomycterus; species Trichomycterus rosablanca. The sequence goes on along the minus strand of NC_086001.1, from coordinate 19,480,046 downwards.
GTCCCTCCTTAAAGCCCAAGGGCTCCAACAAGAACTCTATAGTCTCTAACTGTGGACAATTCGCAGCGACCAAAGTCAGAGTACCACTCTTAATACGAACAGCAGACTTTCCATAAACTCTAACCTTAAACGGCTTGGCAGCATTCCCTACAGCCTCCATCTTCTCACAGTAACGCAGGGCATGCCGCACCGCTGGAGTCACCGACTGTAGCAGGGGAGACTGAAAAAGCTGAGCGCCATGTTGTTCAAAAAGGGTATGATAACAGTCCCTAAGTACATTCATCCCCAAAATACCAGGTACTACCGCCTTATGCCCCTGCAATGTGGCATTTTCAGGGTCTCTAACAATTAATACCCCTCGCCCCGGAACACACTGCCCAAGGACCTCTACGTCCAACTCAATGTAGCCTATGTAAGGAATTTCTGACCCATTTGCTGCCTTAAGTCTTAACCATTTACAATCTTTCGCTAACAAATGTGAAAAATGTTGAGAAAAGAACCCCTCCGTAATAGTGGTAACCATCGACCCTGTGTCCACCAGACAAGGGGCACACACCCCTCCCATGGATACACGCAAAACTGGACACTTTCCAATCAACTGATCATAGGAATGAACTGAGCCAAAAACCTCCATTCCCAGTGTGTGGCTCTGCACACTGGGGACCTCTAGTTTTCCGGATGACTAGGGGACTCATGGGTTACATGAGCGGGTAGGCTATCGCCGCCTGAAGAGGGACCAAACTGACAATACCGAGCTACAGGGGTTGGACAAAATAACTGAAACACCTGTCATTTTAGTGTGGGAGGTTTCATGGCTAAATTGGACCAGTCTGGTGGCCAATCTTCATTAATTGCACATTGCACCAGTAAGAGCAGAGTGTGAAGGTTCAATTAGCAGGGTAAGAGCACAGTTTTGCTCAAAATATTGCAATGCACACAACATTATGGGTGACATACCAGAGTTCAAAAGAGGACAAATTGTTGGTGCACGTCTTGCTGGCGCATCTGTGACCAAGACAGCAAGTCTTTGTGATGTATCAAGAGCCACGGTATCCAGGGTAATGTCAGCATACCACCAAGAAGGACAAACCACATCCAACAGGATTAACTGTGGACGCAAGAGGAAGCTGTCTGAAAGGGATGTTCGGGTGCTAACCCGGATTGTATCCAAAAAAAATAAAACCACGGCTGCCCAAATCACGGCAGAATTAAATGTGCACCTCAACTCTCCTGTTTCCACCAGAACTGTCCGTCGGGAGCTCCACAGGGTCAATATACACGGCCGGGCTGCTATAGCCAAACCTTTGGTCACTCGTGCCAATGCCAAACGTCGGTTTCAATGGTGCAAGGAGCGCAAATCTTGGGCTGTGGACAATGTGAAACATGTATTGTTCTCTGATGAGTCCACCTTTACTGTTTTTCCCACATCCGGGAGAGTTACGGTGTGGAGAAGCCCCAAAGAAGCGTACCACCCAGACTGTTGCATGCCCAGAGTGAAGCATGGGGGTGGATCAGTGATGGTTTGGGCTGCCATATCATGGCATTCCCTTGGCCCAATACTTGTGCTAGATGGGCGCGTCACTGCCAAGGACTACCGAACCATTCTGGAGGACCATGTGCATCCAATGGCGGTGCCGTGTATCAGGATGACAATGCACCAATACACACAGCAAGACTGGTGAAAGATTGGTTTGATGAACATGAAAGTGAAGTTGAACATCTCCCATGGCCTGCACAGTCACCAGATCTAAATATTATTGAGCCACTTTGGGGTGTTTTGGAGAAGCGAGTCAGGAAACGTTTTTCTCCACCAGCATCACGTAGTGACCTGGCCACTATCCTGCAAGAAGAATGGCTTAAAATCCCTCTGACCACTGTGCAGGACTTGTATATGTCATTTCCAAGACGAATTGAAGCTGTATTGGCCGCAAAACGAGGCCCTACACCATACTAATAAATTATTGTGGTCTAAAACCAGGTGTTTCAGTTATTTTGTCCAACCCCTGTATATGCCCTGTTTTGTCACACCTTAAACAAATGGGTTGCCCATCAGCAGTGCGTCTAAAGCGACCACCCCTAGATGAGACGGCCGGCCTTCGGTCACCAGCGTGGGGGCCCAAACGTCCAACTAGCGTATCTAATTGGGCTTGTTGCTTCAACACCATACTCTTCAATTCAGCCAGTTCAGAGGGTTGAGCGATGGTGACCTCACACAAAGAAGAAAAGGGAGGCTCGCTACTGCGTGACAAGGTACGCTGTCCCCGGTCACGACCAGAGTGTCCCTCCTCCACCCACCGAATAGCTTCACTTCGCACGTCTAAAAGAGACGCATTGTCATTAATACGAATGAACCTCTTAAGTTCCCTCCGTAAAGCAGGATCCCGGACGTTTTCACAAAACTGGTCCCTTAAAACTACCTCTGGGTCACCCAGGGAATTACTTTTACATTGTTTTATCCGATCTATTAGTTCCATTAATACATGAGAGAACTCAAATAAAGATTCCCCCTCCCACTGCTTTCGATCAAAAAACCGTTGCTGCCAGTACACATAAGATTTAGTACACCCATACACTTCCTTTAACACCCTTATGATCTCAACAGGATTTTCTTTAACATCAGAAGACCTATATTTGATTTCATTGCGGGCTTCCCCCTCTAGATGGTCATAAAGGAACAGAGCTCTATCCGAGTCCGACATATGCCTCGACCTGATACAACTCTGTACCTCATCTGCCCATTCCTCTACAGAGAGGGCACCACCTACTGCTGAACCCGAAAATTTTGGGCATTTTCTCTCCCGGGGCAAGTAGAACGCCTGTTCCCGACGTGCAGGCTGAGCACCACTTTCAACATTTTCCCCAGTACCTCTAGAGCTACTCACAGACAGTCTTTCGTTTTCGCTTTGAAGACGTCCTACTCGCTCCCGTAGCCTCTGCAGCTCCTCCTCCATCGGTAGCCTTTCCGGGTGAGGTATCCTCTCTAGAATGCCAGCTGCTGTTCTCTCCTCAGAAAAAAAATAATAATAAAAAAAACACAAACGCTAAAACTGCTCCAACTGTCCAATAGACCTTACCATTCAAACAAACTGACAGTAACAATGAACTAGGAACGGTCGATCCTGCCGACAACGCCAAAATGTGGCGGTCGCACCTCTATATCACGATACAAACCCGACAACGCCACCCCTTGGTTTAGACCTAGAGCAAAGGGGAGCTCTGACTTAATGAATGCACAGACACAGATTGAAAGTACATACAAAATTTCCTTTATTACAGTTTAAGATTTTACACGTCACTGTCAGTTTATTCCTTTAAAAGAGATAGCTAAAACTTAATTATCTACGGGTTGGTCAGGCATTAACAAAGTTGGGGGACTAACCCCAAAGCGCTCAGCTTAACACACGTGTATAAGAGCAAATCAAAGGACTAAAATCGGTTTGGCACTTCCAAATCACTGCAAGCGTTACACAACAATATTAATCACTCTGTGACCACAGCACACAAGTTAATTATTTAGTTCCCCCACAAATGTAGTCCTGACCAAGACCCACTATAGTTAAATATTTTAATGTTAAAAACTATTTTGTTGGAGCAGCAAAGAAAAAAAGGAAAAAGAAAAAAACCAGAGAGAGAACAGCAACTAGCACTCAATATACTGCCACCTTCCAGTCCTAAACAATCACATAAAAACAAGATTAACAAAAACACTAACCTAAGGACATGAACACAGTTCTAAGGTAGCAGCACATAGCATGTAATTATTCATAGTACTAGCAGCAAACACAGTTATTCATAGTACTAGCAGCAAACAGTTATTCATAGTACTAGCAGCAAACAGTTATTCATAGTACTAGCAGCAAACAGTTATTCATAGTACTAGCAGCAAACATGGTTATTCATAGTACTAACAGCAAACATGGTTATTCAACGTACTAGCAGCAAACACGGTTATTCATATTTAGTGCAAATGTTGAGCACAAGCCAGCAAATGTGTCCAAACACACACCAATGCGATGAGCAGGTCTAAAACTACCCGAGTTAGCGACCGTATAATTGCCCACTAAAACACTCGCCCAACTAACCCTGCTGTGACGTAAAGGATTACCGAGCGAAAACATACGCAACCGAAATCAGCCGATTACTGAGAATACTGCATAATGGTTCTTAACATACCTCCGTGTTCCTGGTCGGCAACCGGCGGATGCAACCGTCCCCCTGGACTCGTCCGTAAACACACACCCCAACGCTATGGGAGTACACAAACTAATTTAAAACCCGACCAGAGTTGACATACCGTTATGCCAAACAACATATTTACACTTACCCGTGCCGCGTGGCTCACAAAATGTGCCGTCTTCTCGAGCACGCTGCTCCTAGCTCCCTTAGCTTAGCAGCCAGCCGGTACAAACACTCCATGGACCCCAAAGGCACCCGCCTAAATGCCTTCCCCTAATCATTAGGGCAGCTACCTCATTGCCTGTTCCGCCCCGCAATAATTAGAGATGCATTACACCTGCTACACTACATTACTATAACCACCCTAAATAAACATGTTAAACCCTGATCTACACAACATTACTATAACAACCCTAAATAAACATGTTTAACCCTGATCTACACAACATTACTATAACAACCCTAAATAAACATGTTAAACCCTGATCTACACTACATTACTATAACAACCCTAAATAAACATGTTAAACCCTGATCTACACTACATTACTATAACAACCCTAAATAAACATGTTAAACCCTGATCTACACAACATTACTATAACAACCCTAAATTAACATGTTAAACCCTGATCTACACAACATTACTATAACCACCCTAAATAAACATGTTAAACCCTGATCTACACAACATTACTATAACAACCCTAAATAAACATGTTTAACCCTGATCTACACAACATTACTATAACAACCCTAAATAAACATGTTCAACTCTGATCTACACTACATTACTATAACCACCCTAAATAAACATGTTAAACCCTGATCTACACAACATTACTATAACAACCCTAAATAAACATGTTCAACCCTGATAAGATACTTGTACTTTAACTCAAGTATGGCCTTCAGGTACTTTATACACCACTGGAGGCTTACCCTGGGAAGCACAAGTCGGGCATGTAGCTCAGTGGTAGAGCGCATGCTTTGCATGTATGAGGTCCTGGGTTCAAGCCCCAGCATCTCCATTCAGAAGCTTTTAATTAGGTACCATGTCTTGCCTGTCGGTCTTATTCTCTACAATAGAGCTATCGAGCCACAGTGTCAGAAAAGGGGATGTAGCTCAGTGGTAGAGCGCATGCTTTGCATGTATGAGGTCCTGGGTTCAAGCCCCAGCATCTCCATTCAGAAGCTTTTAATTAGGTACCATGTCTTGCCTGTCAGTCTTATTCTCTACAATAGAGCTATCGAGCCACAGTGTCAGAAAAGGGGATGTAGCTCAGTGGTAGAGTGCATGCTTTGCATGTGTGAGGTCCAGGGTTCAATCCCCTGCATCTCCAGCTTGTTGTTTTACTCACTTGAAACAAACTTTAAGTTTGCTTCCACACCCGATAGCTTTAAGAATTAGCACTTTCAAGCACACATTCCAGTGCTTACACGTGCACAGGGAAATTTTTCAGTGTGTGACCTTTCTGTGCTGTGCTGCCATGGCCATGGGCTAAGGCGTCGCTCTCGGAAACCAAAGCTCACGGCTCATTCCCAGAGTGTGTCTTATTCGTGCTTTGTTTTTAAAGTCACAGACAAAACGCTCCTTGAAACAAACACTTGGCCGTTAAAGACCCAATCACAAGTGTTTTCTTTTGTAAACTTCACCTGGCTAAAAAGATCAACGGCTATAGGACAGCACAAGAGAACTTACCTAACACATCAAAGCTGTAATTCCACAGCAGCATCTTACTGCTACACAGGGATTGTAGCTTAGATTAAACCGTTCAAATATCCGGGTAGTTGTTCCAGACCTATTCACAAATCAGTTTTAATCTTTACCTAACTAATTGGGCAAAAGGGCCAGGGGTTTGGTGATTTTTGGCCAGCCTTTCCATTTGCTTTATTGACACAGTGCAGCTTGTTAACTGAGTGTTTAATGTGTTTTGGAGCCAACTGGCTTGCAGAGCCAATTCTTAACAGCTACCACAGATTACTCTGCAAGTGTGCCTTTAAATTTTCAATCCCCTGCCTGCTAGAGGCTGAAGATACCTGGTCATGGGTCTCTTTTAGTTTTTGCAAAGAGTCCTGTACCTGCATTGATGCCTGTTCCGGGGGAATGTAGCTCAGTGTTAGAGAGCATGCTTTGCATGCATGAGGCCCACGGTTCAATCCCCTGCATCTCCAGTAGCTTGTTGTTTCACTCTGCTAGAAAAAAGCTTCAAGTGTCTTTCTAAAGCCGATGGATTGAAGAACAATCACTATCAAGCTGGCGTTCTGCTTGTTGCTCTTGAACTTTAAGAATGTGCTCAGCTTCCAGTTGTTACTTTTGCGCAAAAACATTTTTTCAACTTTCTGCCAACTACCTGGAGAGGCGCGATGGCCAAGTGGTAAGGCGTCGGTCTCGTAAACCGAAGATCACGGGTTCAATCCCTGTTCGTGCCTTTAACATGCATGCTCTCATTTTAAAACATGACCAATATGCTCTAGTTCACATTCCCTCTAGGCTAATTTGAGAAACACAACTCTTTTCCTATTTTCCCTTGCAGGTCTTATTTACCACATTAATGCTGTGCTTCCACACCAGCACATTTCCTCTACATAGGGATGGCAGCTTAGAGGTACTGCATGCCGTGCCTGTATGAGCTTCAGAGTGTCACAATCCCTTGAAATATCCAGGTACTTAGTCAGACTCAATCACAAGCCCATTTTAAACTTCACCCAGCTGACTGAGCAAAGGTACAGGAGTTAGATGAATTTTGGATTGGACTTTCTATTGGCTTGCATGACATGATGGAGCTTGTTAACCGAGTGTTTAATGTCTTTTGGAGCCAACCGGTTCAGAGAGCCAGTTCTTAACCGCTACCACAGAAGACTATGCATGTGTGCTGTTAAATCTGCAATCCCTCACTTGACAGAGGCTAGAGATTCCTGCTCCTGGTTCTGCTTCTCTTTTTGCAAAGACTCTCATACCTGTTGGAGGTTTACCCTAGGAAACACAAGTCAAGGATGTAGCTCAGTGGGAGAGTGTGTGCTTTGCATGTATGAGGTCCTGGGTTCAAGCCCAGCATCTCCATTTAGTAGCTTTTAATTAGGGACCATGTCTTGCCTGGCGGTCTTATTCTCTACAATAGCGCTATCGAGCCACAGCAATCCTGCCATGTCACAAAAGGAAATGTAACTCAGTGGTAGAGAGCATGCTTTGCATGTATGAGGTCCAGGGTTCAATCCCCTGCATCCATTTGTTACTTTTGCACAGGGAAATTTTTCAGTGTGTGACCTTTTTTTGCTTTGCTACCACTGCCATGGGCTAAGGCGTCGCTCTCGGAAACCAAATCTCACAGCTCATTGTTCACAAGAGAACTAAATACATCAAAGCTGTAATTCCACAGCAGCATTTTACTGCTACACAGGGATTGTAGCTTGGATTAAGCCGTTTAAATATCTGGGTAGTTGTTTCAGACCCTGTTAGAACATCAAGTTCTTTTGAAGAAAATCTTGCTGCTCAGATCTTCTACTCCAGTGTCGTTTACTGAATATGAGAAAACAAGCCTTTGAATTCTTAAGTGTACACTGGGAGAGACTTAAACACACTCACACTTATAATAAGTCTTCCAATTTATTAGGTATATGAAGCAGGCTTATATAGTCTGTGTCTGCATGAGAAATGTGAGCCTATGCCTAAACTTAGTTGAATTTTAATGGTGAGATAGCCCGAAGCTAAGTTAATGGTTAGGGAGCTGGGATTAGAGAACACACAAAAAACCTATATACAGTGTATCACAAAAGTGAGTACACCCCTCACATTTCTGCAGATATTTAAGTATATCTTTTCATGGGACAACACTGACAAAATGACACTTTGACACAATGAAAAGTAGTCTGTGTGCAGCTTATATAACAGTGTAAATTTATTCTTCCCTCAAAATAACTCAATATACAGCCATTAATGTCTAAACCACCGGCAACAAAAGTGAGTACACCCCTAAGAGACTACACCCCTAAATGTCCAAATTGAGCACTGCTTGTCATTTTCCCTCCAAAATGTCATGTGATTTGTTAGTGTTACTAGGTCTCAGGTGTGCATAGGGAGCAGGTGTGTTCAATTTAGTAGTACAGCTCTCACACTCTCTCATACTGGTCACTGAAAGTTCCAACATGGCACCTCATGGCAAAGAACTCTCTGAGGATCTTAAAAGTCGAATTGTTGCGCGACATGAAGATGGCCAAGGCTACAAGAAGATTGCCAACACCCTGAAACTGAGCTGCAGCACAGTGGCCAAGATCATCCAGCGTTTTAAAAGAGCAGGGTCCACTCAGAACAGACCTCGCGTTGGTCGTCCAAAGAAGCTGAGTGCACGTGCTCAGCGTCACATCCAACTGCTGTCTTTGAAAGATAGGCGCAGGAGTGCTGTCAGCATTGCTGCAGAGATTGAAAAGGTGGGGGGTCAGCCTGTCAGTGCTCAGACCATACGCCGCACACTACATCAAATTGGTCTGCATGGCTGTCACCCCAGAAGGAAGCCTCTTCTGAAGTCTCTGCACAAGAAAGCCTGCAAACAGTTTGCTGAAGACATGTCAACAAAGGACATGGATTACTGGAACCATGTCCTATGGTCTGATGAGACCAAGATTAATTTGTTTGGTTCTGATGGTCTCAAGCATGTGTGGCGGCAATCAGGTGAGGAGTACAAAGATAAGTGTGTCATGCCTACAGTCAAGCATGGTGGTGGGAATGCCATGGTCTGGGGCTGCATGAGTGCAGCAGGTGTTGGGGAGTTACATTTCATTGAGGGACACATGAACTCCAATATGTACTGTGAAATACTGAAGCAGAGCATGATCCCCTCCCTCCGGAAACTGGGTCGCAGGGCAGTGTTCCAGCATGATAATGACCCCAAACACACCTCTAAGACGACCACTGCTTTATTGAAGAGGCTGAGGGTAAAGGTGATGGACTGGCCAAGCATGTCTCCAGACCTAAACCCAATAGAACATCTTTGGGGCATCCTCAAGCGGAAGGTGGAGGAGTGCAAAGTCTCGAATATCCGCCAGCTCCGTGATGTCGTCATGGAGGAGTGGAAAAGCATTCCAGTGGCAACCTGTGAAGCTCTGGTAAACTCCATGCCCAGGAGAGTTAAGGCAGTTCTGGGAAATAATGGTGGCCACACAAAATATTGACACTTCAGGAACTTTCACTAAGGGGTGTACTCACTTTTGTTGCCGGTGGTTTAGACATTAATGGCTGTATATTGAGTTATTTTGAGGGAAGAATAAATTTACACTGTTATATAAGCTGCACACAGACTACTTTTCATTGTGTCAAAGTGTCATTTTGTCAGTGTTGTCCCATGAAAAGATATACTTAAATATCTGCAGAAATGTGAGGGGTGTACTCACTTTTGTGATACACTGTAAATAGGTGTTATGGTTAACTATTGCTGGGATGTGTAACTCTGTTGCAACACAGAGGTCAAAGGAGAAGGACAAATGTCAAAAGTTTATGAACACTTTTTTATTCTATCTATCAGTTCCCCTTTTTCAGGCCCAAAAGGCCTGATCTAAATAATAAAATTGTTTCTGGGCCTGGGAATGAGATTCAAAACAGAGTTTTGGATACAGTGTAGAAGGCATGGTCCAAATAGGAGAATACACAGTATGATTAGCAGAATGGGTATGAAGGAGGAAAAAATCCAAGGACTCGAGCCTCCAGATAGATTAGTGAACCATTTATACCAAGAGTCATCAGCAAGGACTGGAACAGAAATAGAGTGTAATAATGTAATAATGTGTAATAATATCGAAAACATTTTGATGATAATCAGGCACTTAAAAACAACATGAGGAATTCAGGACTTTACATACACCTCCTTTCTCTGCAAGGAGTAAATCTAGGGCCAATCTATTTTGTAGAATAGCTTGCCTAAGGGAGCTCATTTCTTCATTAATTAGGGTAAGGGCCTGCTCTGTCTGGTTAGCAAGAGTGAGGACCTGTCATGCCACAGCATTAATTTTCAGGTGATACCTATATTTGGAAAGATTGATAGGACTATCCTTTCACCTGGAGTTGTTCAAGGATCAGTGAGGCGGTAACCATTGAAACCTGAAGGCATGCTTTCTGTCGAACGTTTAACTTTATGGGGTATATGGGGTATAACTTTAATAGCACGGTATACAGAGACCCCTGGCATCACCACAGCAGGGGTGCACCATCCATGCCATAAATGCCAGACAATACCTTTGTGAGTCCTTGTGGGGAGCCGTAAGTGGGCATTAGTTCCACAAACCCACATGGCAGTGGAGATTCTAAAGGCTGGGGGAACCTCTACAATAGGAGCTCCAGTTATCTTGCCTGAAGCATTAGTTACCCAGGCCCACCTAAGGACCTAAGATTGTAACATTCACTGCACATAAAGTGTGGCCTATAAGGCGACATCTATATTTTGTGCCATTTATAGTAACTATGCCAGGTTGAGCACACAGGCACACTGATCCTTGAACTGGTCTTACATGAAAAAGCCCAGTAAAAGTATCAGGGGTGAATGGATTAGTGAAATCACTTAGAGTATTACTAAAAATAAAAAGTCAGTATTAAATAAAGCATTATTTAGGTTTAGCAGAAACAAGACCTCTGGAGGTACCAAACAAGTGTGGGACTGTGACTGATATTGTCTTAGAAAGAAAGAGTTTAAAGGAACAGCTTCCCAATCTTGGGAAAGAGCGTGACAAACAAGGCATGAGGTATTAACGTGAGTATTCACTGAGGCTGTGAATCCTGTCAAAACCCCTGTCCGCGTCACAGCAAGCACGGTAGTAGGCGGCCCAAAAGCAGCTTCTCCAACCTTCCTAGGATTTAGAGACTTCACTAAAACTAAATCACCATGTTGATATGGGTGTGTTGGGTTATCTGATGGAATAGGCAGAGAGACAGAAACTTTAGTATGTATATTAGACAATTTTTCAACTAACGCTGCAGCATAGTCAGCATATGCAAGTCATCTGCAGAGAAAAGTTTGTTAGTTCCCTTTACCAACAGACAAGGAAATGGTTTGCCAAAGATGACCTCGAATGGAGAGAGTTTAGTGGTTGAACTTGGCGTCATTCTGATTTCTAGCTAACACAGCAGGTAACAAATTAACCCAATTCTTACCTGTCTCTAACATGGCCTTAGTTAATCTTTCTTTAATAGTCCGGTTCATTCTTTCTACCATTCCAGATGATTGAGGATAATAAGGAATGTGAAAATGCCAATTGACCTGCAGGTATTTACATAACTTCTGAGTAACCCTAGAAGTAAATGGAGTACCCTGGTCACTGTCAATACATATAGGAAGTCCATATCTAGGAAAGATTTCCTGTGTCAATATTTTCACCACAGTCTCAGCCTTTTCTACGGTGGCCGAGAAGTGCAAAACAAATTTACATTTCAGAAAACAAAATTACAAAAAAACAAAAACAAATTTACAACAAAAGCAAAAACAAATTTACAAGTGCTCGGGTACCCAGTGTTTGTAAATTTGTTTTGGCATATGTAAAAGTGTTTCAGCACTTGTAAATTTATTTTCGGCATATGTAATTTTGTTTTCTAAAATGTATTATTTGTTTTGCACTTCCCGGCCGCACATATTTGACGGAAAAGGCAGGGACAATAAACCGGAAGTGCGTGTTGCTTACCTGCTGTCAATCAAACTGTTTCTCAGCGATAAAGTGAACGGAGTTTGTGATGGTGACGATAAACAAGGTTTTGTCTAGTTTGTGGAAATCATTTTATCCAGTTGACCCGCTATTGTTTTTCTTGTGGAAAGTTTTGTGCAGATGTTTAGACGTGGCGTGTGCATCTCTATTTACCGTCCGCTCTTCTAAACATCTAAGGAATTCCCACAAGAACAACAAAAGCGAAATAATGAAAATCATTAACACAAAATGGACAAAACATTGTTTATTAGGGACGGAACATTTGATACCGAGGCTTTAAAACTTGTTTCACTTTTGTAACAGTGGACTCAGTGTATCGGAGCTTATATTAAAGCAGCATGTGCAGGACTGATGAAGCTTTGTGCTGAGTTTTATCTCACTCACTATATAAGAGACAACCAAACCAGGGTTACCCACCGTCCTGTAAATACACAATCCTTCTTTATTTGGAGACTAAACGCCGCGTTCAGTACTGAACTGATACAGGACGCTTTGTTCCGTATTTTTATCAATGGGAGACGGTGTGGTGTATGAAACAGAAGGAAACTGCTGCTTAATTCATTATATTAAGTAGTGTTCACTTTTATTCTTAGTAACGTGACATAACCTGTTTAATACACCGCTGTATGTGTAGCACAGTGGGCGGAGTGCGTTGTTTTGCCTAAAATATGGTTCTGACTTATTATTATAAAGAATGAAAATAATAAATGTTAAACACCATAAATAAAACCTTTGTTCTCATGACTGTGTAAGGTCCCCCCTGCTGCTATAACCAGCGCACACACACCGTTACTAAGAATAAAAGTGAACACTACTTAATATAATTCCCACTGTCTCCCACTGATAAAAATACGGAACAAAGCGTCCTGTATCAGTTCAGTACTGAACGCGGCGTTTAGTCTCCAAATAAAGAAGGATTGTGTATTTACAGGACGGTGGGTAACCCTGGTTTGGTTGTCTCTTATATAGTGAGTGAGATAAAACTCAGCACAAAGCTTCATCAGTCCCGCACATGCTGCTTTAATATAAGCTCCGATACACTGAGTCCACTGTTACAAAAGTGAAACAAGTTTTAAAGCCTCGGTATCAAATGTTCCGTCCCTAATAAACAATGTTTTGTCCATTTTGTGTTAATGATTTTCATTATTTCGCTTTTGTTGTTCTTGTGGGAATTCCTTAGATGTTTAGAAGAGCGGACGGTAAATAGAGATGCACACGCCACGTCTAAACATCTGCACAAAACTTTCCACAAGAAAAACAATAGCGGGTCAACTGGATAAAATGATTTCCACAAACTAGACAAAACCTTGTTTATCGTCACCATCACAAACTCCGTTCACTTTATCGCTGAGAAACAGTTTGATTGACAGCAGGTAAGCAACACGCACTTCCGGTTTATTGTCCCTGCCTTTTCCGTCAAATATGTGCGGCCGGGAAGTGCAAAACAAATATACATTTTAGAAAACAAAATTACATATGCCGAAAATAAATTTACAAGTGCTGAAACACTTTTACATATGCCAAAACAAATTTACAAACACTGGGTACCCGAGCACTTGTAAATTTGTTTTTGCTTTTGTTGTAAATTTGTTTTTGTTTTTTTTGTAATTTTGTTTTCTGAAATGTAAATTTGTTTTGCACTTCTCGGCCACCGTACTTTTCTGTAGCAGTGGGAAAGGCTTCAACCCATTTGGAAAATCTATCCACAATGACAAGTAAATACTTAAACTGTCCACAAGATGGCATGTGTGTAAAGTCAATTTGCAAGTGTGTAAAAGGCTGCTCTGGTAAAGGTAAAGAATCACATTTTACAACATATAAAATGTTGACTTCATCAAAAAGAATCGATTCCTTCAGCTTCTAACAGCTCATTGCTGAGTACTATCAACTTAGTGAATCGACTCTTTCGAGTCTATTCCTGTCGTTCGACTTAAAGAACCAGATTAAAGAATCGACTCATTTAATTCATTTGAACGCGCAGACTCACTCGCTCTCCCGCTGTGCGCTTCTCAAACTGAACTGCACATGAGAAAGAAATCTATGTAGAGATCTCAAATAACATGAACCTGAAGGTATGAACTTAAACTGTAGAAAAGAAAAACAAGCCAGTAGCAGCAGTGTGCACATTAAACCATTTACAGAAGGGTCATTAAGTTTGGCAAATTGAAATAATGGCATGTTTCTGATTTGAATGAGAGGGGCAGTAAAAAGATCTCACACTTGTCAGAGACAACGTTTGAAGCCCAGGTCAATAGAACCTGCTAGTTAGAGAGGGTTCACTTGTTTGTTAGTTTAAGTACAAAAGTGGGTGTGGCCCGTACGGGGATCGAACCCGCGACCTTGGTGTTATTAGCACCACACTCTAACCAACTGAGCTAACCGGCCATTTAACTAATCATTTTAAATCTTTGTACATAATTCAACACTAACTCCATTCAAGCAGCTGAAACTGACTTTCTTAATACACATCTAAGAGCTTTTGTGGGTTCTTATACAGTGGGGTCAAAAAGTATTTAGTCAGCCACTGATTGTGCAGGTTCTCCTACTTAGAAAGATGAGAGAGGTCTGTAATTTTTATCATAGGTACACTTCAACTATGAGAGACAAAATGAGAAAAAAAAAAACAGGAAATCACATTGTAGGATTTTTAAAGAATTTATTTGTAAATTATGGTGGAAAATAAGTATTTGGTCAATAACAAACAAGCAAGATTTCTGGCTCTCACAGACCTGTAACTTCTTCTTTAAGAAGCTCTTCTGTCCTCCACTCGTTACCTGTATTAATGGCGCCTGTTTGACCTCGTTATCTGTATAAAAGACACCTGTCCACAGCCTCAAACAGTCAGACTCCAAACTCAACCATGGCCAAGACCAAAGAGCTGTCGAAGGACACCAGGAAGAAAATAGTAGACCTGCACCAGGCTGGAAAGAGTAAATCTACAATAGGCAAGCAGGTTGGTGTGAATAAATCAACTGTGGGAGCAACTGTAAGAAAATGGAAGACATACAAGACCATTGATAATCTCCCTTGGGGTCAAGATCTCATCCCGTGGGGTCAAAATGATCATGAGAACGGTGAGCAAAAATCCCAGAACTACACGGAGGGACCTGATGAATGACCTGCAGAGAGTTGGGACCAAAGTAACAAAGGCTACCATCAGTAACACACTACGCCGAGAGGGACTCAAATCCTGCAGTGCCAGGCGTGTCCCCCTGCTTAAGCCAGTACATGTCCAGGCCCATCTGAAGTTTGCCAGAGAGCATATGGATGATCCAGAAGAGGATTGGGAGAATATCATGTGGTCAGATGAAACCAAAATGGAACTTTTTGGTAAAAACTCAACTCGTCGTGTTTGGAGGAAGAAGAAAAACCCAAGAACACCATACCTACTGTGAAGCAAGGGGGTGGAAACATCATGCTTTGGGGCTGTTTTTCTGCAAAGGGGACAGGACGACTGATCCGTGTTAAGGGAAGAATGAACGGGGCCATGTATCGTGAGATTTTAAGCCAAAACCTCCTTCCATCAGTGAGAGCATTGAAGATGGAACGTGGCTGGGTCTTCCAGCATGACAATGATCCCAAACACACCGCTCGGGCAACGAAGGAGTGGCTCCGTAAAAAGCAATTTATGTCCGGGAGTGGCCTAGCCAGTCTCCAGACCTCAACCCCATAGAAAATTTGTGGAGTCCGTGTTGCCCAGCGACAGCCCCAAAACATCACTGCTCTAGAGGAGATCTGCATGGAGGAATGGGCCAAAATATTAGCTACAGTGTGTGCAAACCTGGTGAACACTTACAGGAAACGTTTGACCTCTGGCATTGCCAACAAAGGTTATGTTACAAAGTATTGAGTTGAACTTTTGTTATTGACCAAATACTTATTTTCCACCATCATTTACAAATAAATTCTTTAAAAATACTACAATGTGATTTCCTGCATTTTTTTTTCTCATTTTGTCTCTCATAGTTGAAGTGTACCTATGATGAAAATTACAGACCTCTCTCATCTTTCTAAGTAGGAGAACCTGCACAATCAGTGGCTGACTAAATACTTTTTGGCCCCACTGTATGTTTGAACTATCTAAACTATATATTTCTTAAAGTTCTTGACTGAGCTTAATGCCACCAACCAGCGACTGGAGCAGATACGACTCAGGTCCTGCACACAGTAAGTAGTGCTGATACACAGTACCAGCCTGCATGCCAGAGAGGCTCCAAACATCAAGTTTTCACTCATTAAATCATGTAGTTTGTGAACCTTGTGGAATGAATGTAGGATACTGGGTTTTAGGAAGTTTAGCTACTGTTAATCCCAGTTGAACTAAAAACAACCTGAATTTAATTAATTGTTCATTAAGACTTCACTAAGAGTTATTACCATCAAGCAAATGTAAAGCATATTTCTATATGAAGAGCATCTGTTTCCAGATAATATACACTGAGTTTATTCGTTTGATCATCAGACATGGTTGTGCAGTAAAAGGCACTCGTCCCTGCACTGTAAAAAATGAGGTGTTGAAATTACTTAAAAAAATTAAGGCAAGTGTTTGCATGGATCTTTTTAAGTTGAATTAACTTTCTGTTCTATTAAGTAAATGGAACCTATCTAAGTCACTTAAAATATACTTAAATAAATTATCACAGTATAACTAAAATCACTACGTTGAGTCAACTTAAATATTTTGAGTTGATTTTTAAGTTGAATCTACTCAGGTTTTGTAGTAAATACAACTAAATAAAGTCAAAATGAAGGACTACAAATTCAAGTTGTACCAACTCATTTTTTTAAGTACTCCCAACATAGAAAGATCCATGCAAACTATTGCCTTAATTTTTTTGCTTTTGTATTACTTAAAATACAAGCACACTTAACTACCACTCAAATAAATCAATTTCCAGACATCAAATACAATATCTGCATTTATTAAAAGTGCAAACAATTAACAAGCAGCAAAAGGGCTTGCACACACACACACACTATATATATATATATATATATATATATATATATATATATAACCACCATATATATTTCAACACCATCAGGCTTAATTAATCTGAATCTATTATGCTGAATATTATGAAGCTTAGTTAATTTGGACCTACTTAACAATTTAAGTTGTTCTAACATTAAATTGTATTTCTGTTCTACTTAAAACTGTATATGTAACCTTTTTTATTAATTATATGACAGTTCAGTTAAAGAAAATGAAAGGCACCTTTGGAAAGTCCATGTTTTGTTATGCAACAACAAATTAAAGCATCTGCTTTGGCAACCAGCTGCCTCACTTTTTTTTTGAGTTTTCTCAACTTCAGGCATTCGTACTTATTTTCTTTAGTTTCCCTATAAGTTCACTTAAAATAATTATTTTTTGGAATACAATCAAATAGTAATTGTAATTTTGTCCAACTTTAAATAGTGATTTGAGTGAACTAACAACCTAACTTAGCAAAGCAAGTTGCACAACTGCTTGGGCTCCTGAAGTTGAGAAAACTCAAAAAGGTGAGGCAGCCGTTTGCCTTAGTCAGATTAACCTTTAGATTTTTAAGGTTGACTAAACATTTTACTTTTAGTTTACTAAACTGTGTTTTTTTAACTAAAAAAAGCAATTACTAAATGTTTTTTACAGGCAAAAGTTTTTTTTACATATCTGAACTGACAGTTGGTAGTTCAGTGGTTAAGGTACTGGTCTAGTATTCAGTGGGATGCTGGTTCAAGCCCCACCACCACTAAGTTACCACTGTTGGGGCCCTGAGCAAGGCCCTTAAACCTCAATTGCTTGCATCATATTCAGCCACAATTGTAAGTCTCTTTGAGTAAAAGCATCTGCAAAATGACAAAAATGTAAATGAATATGTTACACTCTTAACAAGTAGCTATGAAAGAAATTTAAGACAATTTAACAAAATTTTATTAAAATGTTTATTTGACTTTCACAACAGACATTTATTTTAAGCCATAAACCTGTGCCACTCCAGCAAAAGTATAATTAGCACCAATAAACAAACTGGTTTTCCAGGTAAGCACAGTCAGGATACAAACACGGCAATGGCCAGGAGCGCCCTTGGTAATGACACAATCTGTAATGTTTCAGTAGTACTTCTGGACTGGGATTGCATTGCATATTAATCTGCAATAAAAAACACAAACAATTTTAAAATCATATATTTAAATTTAAACAATATGATGATTTAGCTTTCGTTTAATAATCAGTTAAGACAAGCACAGTAAATCAGCTAAAGTTGAAGTATGTATGAAATTAGCAAAATTCCAATAAATTGACAATAACCATATTAATGTTTAAGTTTGCAACTATAGCTAACTATGAATACCATGAATAAGGCCCTACCTAATTCACAGCCGTGAAAATCACATCAAATGAGCCGCTTACTTACAATCATACCGTCATAAGTGTAACAGACTGTTTTGTAATGTGCTGTACCACAGACAAGTTTAGCTTATTAAGCTAACACAGTTAGCCCCAGGCCATTCAAACAAATGGGCATCAAAACCCGCTAGCATGTCAGCTAACAGCTCTCTCTGTGTACCGAAAATGGTTAAATTGTCACCGACAAGCCCAAATTTGCAAATAGATTACACTCGTACACCTTTATATAAATTAACAATTTGAAAAGAACTCGCACTCGTCTGCCATACAATATTTGAAATGTTTGGTTGAGAAAATACGTGAAACTAAAATGCTAGTAATTCCCCTCGTTATTCAGTCAGTTTATACTTTATGCATTTCTTAAGTTTTAAACATAACTTGTATTATGTTGAATAGCTGAATACCTACCTCAGGGCAGGTCAGGGCAAAATGCAAAACTTCAGCGCTTTCTCAGTGACGGCCTCAGTGTTGGCCTCGGAGAAGTGCGCATGCGCGGTGACAGAACGTACTCGGAGCTTCTTATGCTCTTCTTTGCTTCGTTCAGACAACTCAGATATTTTAGTTGGCTCAACTCAAAATTGGTATGATGTTGTACTAAAGCAAAATTAATGCGTTGAAAAAGTTTACAATTTTAAGTTTGTCTAAAACAATGTCTTTTTAAGTTGCCCAAACTCAAACATTTGAACAAATGTAACAAACTTAATTTTTTTTGTTGAACTGACTTATTATATTACGTTTAATTTACTAATGTGCTGAATAATTTTTTACAGTGTACCTTGGTTTTATATTATTTGTACAAACATTTGTTTTATGCAACTTTAAACCTGTAATAAAAGAAAAAGTGGGTGTGACCCATACAGGGATCAAACCCGCGACCTTGGCGTTATTAGCACCACTCTCTTACCAACTGAGCTAACCGGCCTGTGTACAAGGGCAGGGCAAGGACGGATTAAGGATAGTCTGGGCCCCTGGGCAAAGAGTTGCCCAGCCCCCCCTCCAAAAACATAGATAAATTAATACATTAAACCAGTGTTTCTCAACCTTTGTTCAGTCACTGCACCCTTTAAAAGTGTTTAAAGTCTTGAGTTGCCCCAGTCTACAATATGTTGACAGGCACTTACGCTCTGCGTCCCTCCTCGCACCACGCCCCCCTCCCCTTGGTGAACCAGCACTCGGTTGTGAGTGATGGGTGCGGCTTCCGATTTGTAGGTCCCTACAAAGTCAAGGATCCATGGTGAACGACTTCTGTACAAGTCTAGGGGCCCCAAGAGCATGGCTAGGGACCCCAAGAGGCCCTGGGGTCAAAGTCCCTGATAATCAGAGGTTCCTTAAAATTGAGGGCCCTAGGAAATAAAAATATTTTGTGTCATAAATGTTGATAGGCATCGCAGAATGTTTTGGGCCGGGGCCCCCTCACCTCGAGGGCCCCTGGGCGCTAGCCCCACTGGCCCGGTCAGTAATCCAGCCATGGGGCAGGGCATATACCCACATACCCGATTCTACACTGACAGCCCTTCAGTTATTTATTCTGGGCGGCACGGTGGCTAAGTGGGTAGCACTGTCGCCTCACAGCAAGAAGGTCCTGGGTTTGATCCCCTGGTGGGGTGGTCCGGGTCCTTTCTGTGTGGAGTTTGCATGTTCTCCCTGTGTCTGCGTGGGTTTACTCCGGGTGCTCCGGTTTCCTCCCACAGTCCAAAGACATGCAAGTGAGGTGAATTGGAGACACTAAATCGTCCAAGACTGTGTTTGATATAACCTTGTGAACTAATGAACTCTGTGTGAAGATAAACTACCGTTCCTGTCATGAATGTAACCAAAAGTGTAAAACATGACGGTAAAATTCTAATAAACAAACAGTTATTTATTCTTAAAAAAAAAATACATGACCGTGTAGAATACTTTTATTCTACACGGTCTAAATTTCTTTTAGTCCTCTGCCATGTGCAGTACAAGAATTCACTAAATTGCACAGCAGTTCTCTTTTTATTTATTTTTTTTTTTTTTTTCGATTAACAAAATTGATTGTAACCAATTATAAAGGTCATGTCACGTTCATTAGGTGAAATAAAGCCAGAATTAAAGATTGCAGAATAACAGGGTGGTATAGCCTGAGGTAAACCTTAGCAAGTCATGTGACCCATGTGAACCTACGCCTGTGTCTCCGTGGCGCAATCGGTTAGCGCGTTCGGCTGTTAACCAAAAGGTTGGTGGTTCGAGCCCACCCAACCTGCCGGTTGATTAAACGGATATGAGACACAACAACAACCTGTAGTCCCACAGAATAGTGGAAATAAGTAACTGAAAAACATCCAGTAAACAACAGTCCTACAAGCACAAACATCCACCTGATAAGTCACCAGAGAACGGCTGTCCAAAGTGGAAGAACGTTCTTTTGGTTTCAGTAGATGATAAATGAAGATACTCGCCCAACGTGGGGCTCGAACCCACGACCCTGAGATTAAGAGTCTCATGCTCTACCAACTGAGCTAGCCGGGCTTAAACAGCACGTCAAAACAGACAGCTCATCGGTCAGATCATCAGAGAGATGTAGGTTTAATTCACTAACATCACGACCAGATTAAGAACTAATTCACAGTTTACAAACAAACACAATTCAGAATAAGCAACAGAAACAGACACAGACTTACTGTCACTTTTAAACTACTACTTTGACTTGTTTTGAGTTATAAGATTTACAGTATGATGTTGTTTGATGTTTGTTGGTGATGAAAAGAAGGCTGGTCTATAGAATCCACAATTAATGCCAACTTCAGTGGTTATACAGTTTGAAAAAGTTTGATGGGATGGTCTGTACTAAAATAACACATTACACATTTCTAAATGTTTTAAATGTTCTATCAACATGTTTTTTCTATTATATTTTAATTAAAAACAACTATTGTGAGATTTATATCCACTTATCCTGTTTGCATTCCACAGGAGACACCCCCCCCCCCCCCCCCCCGCTGTTAAAAAAGTAATAAGTAACGTTTACTCTGAGTACATTTTAAATAAGTTACTTCTTACTTTTTACTTGAGTAGATTTTTAGACTAGTAATTTTACTTGTACTTAAGTAAAAATTTATTAAAGTAACAGTACTTTTACTTTTACTCTTTCCACCTCTGTATTTTAGCAATATGGAGACTTTTTGTTTAAATGTACCAACATACCTGAGTGAAATGTTAATGTTCCCAATACATCTGAATACAGAATATCAACAAACTATCAATGTTCAAAGTGTAATTAGCGATATATTATCAGTATGGAGACTTTTGATATCCTCAATAGAGCTGAACACAGAATTCCACTTATCGATCAATGCTAAGTGTAATAATTGATATATTATGATATCACTGATAGCTGACCCCAGAATTCCAGTACAATAACAATGCAAAGTGTAGTAATTGTTATCTCAGCAAAAAATGGATGCTTTTTGTTAAAATGTAACAACATGCCTGAGGAAAATGTCGATATCCTCAATACAGCTGAACACAGAACTGCACTTAGCAATCAGTGCTAAGTGTAATTAGTGATATAATATCTATATGGAGACTTTTTTAACCAATGAAAACAAAACCTTGAAAAATGTTGATGTTCTTATTATACCAAATATCTTTTACCTCAGTGCCATACGTGAGCTGAACAATGTCAGTTTACTCACTCCTATGTGGACTTTGTGGCTACTCAGACCACACCTCTGTTATGTTGATTCCAGCGTACAGACCGCTCACCAGTTGCTACAAGCCAGAACTAAAACAGGTAAAGACCTGGCTAGCAATAGCCTTCTTTGCTCTTCAGTACACTGACTGGGACATGTTTTTATTTATCTAAAAACAGGACAGAAGCTTTCAGGAATCAATAATGAGACATTTACATTTACATTTTCGGCATTTAGCAGACGCTCTTATCCAGAGCGACTTACAGAAGTGCTTCTATAGTGAACATTTCATTTCTCAAGTTTAGGTAAACAACAGTCAAAGAACACAAATCTGCTAAAACCTGTTAAAAAGCCTTTTTTTTTTTTTTTTTTTTTTTTAAATGGAAAAGAATGGAACAAAATGTTAGTAAATAAGTACAGTCAGCCTAAGTGTTTAGTAAAAAGGTGGGTTTTTAATTGTTTTTTAAAGACAGCAAGAGACTCAGATGTTCGGACAGACAGAGGAAGTTCATTCCACCACTTCGGCGCTAGAACAGAGAACAGCCTTGATGCTTGTCTTCCTTTAGTCCTGGATGGGGGCTCAAGTCGAGCAAGACTAGAGGCTCGGAGGTTGCGTGGTACAGAGCGTGGTTTGATTAGGCCACGAAGGTAGCTTGGGGCTGGTCCATTTTTGGCTTTGTAGGCGAGCGTCAGTGTTTTAAACTGAATGCGTGCAGCTACAGGAAGCCAGTGAAGAGAACGTAGCAGTGGGGTGATGTGGCAGTGTTTGGGTTGGTTAAAAACCAGACGTGCAGCTGCATTTTGAATGAGCTGTAAGGGTTTAATCGTGGACATGGGAGCTCCAGCAAGAAGGGAGTTGCAGTAGTCCAACCGTGAGATTACAAGTGATTGCACCAGAATCTGGGTAGTTTCCCTGGAGAGAAATGAACGAATCTTCCTGATGTTGTACAGAAGGAACCGACACGCTCTGGTCATGTTGGCTATATGAGGAGAGAATGTCAGCTGGTTATCAAGGACAACACCAAGACTTCTTACCTTATCAGATGGTCTGATCTGGGAGTCATCCAGAGAAATTACTAGGTCCTGGGTTGGAGACGGATCTCCAGGAATGAGCAACATCTCTGTCTTGCTAGGATTAAGTTTTAGATGATGAGCCGACATCCATTGTGAGATATCTTGCAGACATGCTGAGATGCGAGCTGAGACTTGCGTGTCTGAAGGAGGAAATGACAGAACGAGCTGAGTATCATCTGCATAGGAGTGGTAGGAGAAGCCATGGGAGGCTATGACCTTGCCCAGAGAGCGGGTGTAGATAGAGAAAAGAAGTGGGCCAAGTACAGAGCCCTGAGGAACACCGGTTGAGAGACTGCATGGGGGAGATATGGATCCCCTCCATGACACTTGGTAGGAGCGCCCTTCCAGGTAGGAGGCCATCCATTGCCATGCTGAACCTGTTACTCCAAGGTTGGAGAGAGTGGACAAGAGAATGCTGTGATTCACTGTGTCGAAGGCTGCAGAGAGGTCAAGAAGAATGAGGACAGATGACAGTTTGGCTGCTTTGGCTGCATGAAGCTTCTCAGTAACCGCTACAAGAGCTGTTTCCGTAGAATGCGCTGCCTTGAAGCCAGACTGGTACGGATCATGGAGGTCATTCTGAGTGAGAAAGGCAGATAGTTGGTTATAGACAGCACGTTCAAGAATTTTTGATAGAAAAGAGAGGAGTGAGACAGGTCTGTAGTTGTTGATGTCTGTAGTGTCTAGTGTAGGTTTCTTAAGAAGGGGAATGACCTGAGCCTTCTTAAAAGCAGTAGGGACAACACCTGATGTCAGGGAGTTGTTGATGATGGGTGTGATGAAGGGGATCAGGTCCTGTGAGATGTCTTTGAGGATGGTGGATGGTATAGGGTCGAGAGCGCATGTAGTGGGATTGCTGGATGAGAGGAGCTGTGTAACCTCATCCATGGTGAGTGGGGTGTAGCTGGTGAGTGTGTTGGTGGGTTGAGGGTCAGTTGAAAGTGGGTCAGTCGGAGAGAAGGATTGATTGATTTTGTCGATCTTGTCCTGAAAGAATGTTGAAAAGTCAGTAGCAGTGAGAGAGGCAGAAGGGGGAGGAGGAGGAGGGTTTAGAAGAGAGGAAAAGATAGCATGAAGCTTACGTGGGTCAGCAGCAGATTGTTCAAGCTTGGCTTTGTAAAAATATGTTTTTGCAGCAGTCACATCAGATGAGAACCTGGACAGCAGATCGTGGTAGGAGTGGAGATCAACACTGAGCTTAGATTTCCTCCACTTTCTCTCAGCTGCCCTTAATTCTCTTCTGTTGCTGCGCAGTGCATCTGAAAGCCAAGGAGCAGGGTGAGAAGGTTTTCCTCGCTTGAGGGTAGGAGGACAGAGCTGATCGAGGGATGTTGAAAGAGAAGAGAGTAGCGTATTAGTTGCGGAGTTGAGTGGAAGGGTAGCAAGTATGTCAGGGTTAGGTAGTGAAGTTAGGATGTTAGAGATCAGCAGGGAGGAAGATAAAGAGTGAAGATTGGGGCGTGTTGTAAGGGTGAAAGTGTGGTTGGAGGTAGGAAGAGTTGGGAGACAGAGAGAGAAGGACACAAAGTGATGGTCAGAGAGGTGGAGTGGGGTGACAGTGAGGTCCAGAACAGAAGCTGGACGGCTGAAGACCAGGTCCAGAAGATTGCCTCCTTTGTGTGTCGGAGGGCTGTGTTTAAAGAGGAGGTCGAAAGATGAAAGAAGAGGAAGAAGACAGGAGGACTGAAGTGTAGGGAGATTAAAGTCACCAAGAAGAGTCAGAGGAGTTCCATCTGAAGGGAAGAAACTCAGAAGAACATCCAGCTCTTCTATGAAGTCTCCCAGTGCGCCAGGTGGTCTGTAGATGACAATGATATGAAGAGTAATCGGAAAAGTAACAGTAATAGCATGAAATTCAAAAGATGAAATGTTAAGGTGAGAAACATTCACAGTAGTGAATTGCCATTTCCTGGTCAGGAGCAAACCTGTACCACCACCCCTGCCAGATCCTCTCGGTGTATGAGAGAAGGTGTAGGCAGAGGATAAGGCTGCTGGTGTTGCTGAGTTCTCGGTGGTGATCCATGTCTCAGTCAGTGCCAGGAAGTCAAGGCTGTGAGAAAGTGCAAAAGCTGAGATAAAGTCAGCTTTCTGGACGGCTGATTGACAGTTCCAGACCCCACCTACCACCACTGTTTGAGACTGTTGCAACAGTTGGGGGTAGATGAGGTTGCTGGCGTTACTGTTCCTATAATGTGCCCTCTGATGTCTGCAGGGTCTGTGAGAAATGAGCACAGGAATAATTGAGTAGCACATGCTGAGAAAAAAGTTTGATAGATTGAACAGATAGTCAGACACTGATAGTACTTACCCAAGTTAGTTTAGATTAGTAGAAAAAACCTAGAGATTTAATTTTATACTAAGTTTAGCCCTGCCCCCCAATTCACACCTAGGCCTCTAACACAGGGCACCTGAAGCCACTTTAACCAATCAGCAAAACACAGATTAATGCATCAACAGACTATTTAACAATAGTTAAATGCTACTTCAATTCTAGCAATGTTAATAATCAAAGTTACAAAGATAGAGTCTAGAACAAGTTACAGCAAAAATATACACTTTAACCAGAAGCTTACCTTACCCAGGAGTACAAAGGAACACTATAAAAGTTACAAGCACTGTAACTGACCGAGGATTAAGGTTCAATATGTAGATATTTTATTAGCAAACAAGCTATAACAAGCAAAATACATAAATGACACATAAATGACCATAACAATACTAATTCTAGACTGAATAGGTGGCCATTTGCCCAGACTGTAACAATTGCTCAAGTATATGAAAACATCAGATTGTACAAAACTGATTGTACCAAGTTATATAAGCCAAACAATGAAAATGTGTGAAACAAGTTATATAAGTAACATCTGTGCCAACATATAAAAATAATAATACATTTTATTTATAGGCACCTTTGAAAACACTCAAGGACACCTTACAATACGAAACATCAGTACATAATTAACGACACAGATTAAGGGTAGGCAAGTTTAAAGAAATACGTTTTAAGGCATGTTTTGAAACTAGGGATTGAATCAATGGTGCGAATGTCAGGAGGGAAAGAGTTCCAGAGATGTGGGGCAGAGTAGCTAAAAGCTCTAGCTCCCATATGAGGTAGTCCAAAAAGGAGAGAGTGACAATAATCAATTCGAGATGTGACCAGGGCATGAACAAGAACATCAGCACTTCTAGGAGAAAGGAATGGACGTAGACGATTTATGTTACGTAAATGGAAATAAGCAGATCGTGTGATATTGTTAATATGTGCATTAAATGAAAGCTTGTGAGTGGAAGGAGAGACGACGAGTTCTCCATCATCACTGAGAATTTGTTAGTTTTAGAGAGAGGAGATTTTGTACCTATAAGAAGAATTTCAATTTTTTCAGCATTTAATTTGAGAAAATTGTAAGAGAACCATGTTCTTAATTCTATTAGACAATCAGAGTGAGATGGAGGAGGAAGAGTAGCCGTGAGCACAGTGGACAGGTATAGTTTGGTGTCGTCCACATAACAGTAAAATTGAATGTTGTATTTCCTAAAGATACAGGGGTTGGACAAAATAACTGAAACACCTGTCATTTTAGTGTGGGAGGTTTCATGGCTAAATTGGACCAGTCTGGTGGCCAATCTTCATTAATTGCACATTGCACCAGTAAGAGCAGAGTGTGAAGGTTCAATTAGCAGGGTAAGAGCACAGTTTTGCTCAAAATATTGCATTGCACACAACATTATGGGTGACATACCAGAGTTCAAAAGAGGACAAATTGTTGGTGCACGTCTTGCTGGCGCATCTGTGACCAAGACAGCAAGTCTTTGTGATGTATCAAGAGCCACGGTATCCAGGGTAATGTCAGCATACCACCAAGAAGGACAAACCACATCCAACAGGATTAACTGCGGACGCAAGAGGAAGCTGTCTGAAAGGGATGTTCGGGTGCTAACCCGGATTGTATCCAAAAAACATAAAACCACGGCTGCCCAAATCACGGCAGAATTAAATGTGCACCTCAACTCTCCTGTTTCCACCAGAACTGTCCGTCAGGAGCTCCACAGGGTCAATATACACGGCCGGGCTGCTATAGCCAAACCTTTGGTCACTCGTGCCAATGCCAAACGTCGGTTTCAATGGTGCAAGGAGCGCAAATCTTGGGCTGTGGACAATGTGAAACATGTATTGTTCTCTGATGAGTCCACCTTTACTGTTTTCCCCACATCCGGGAGAGTTACGGTGTGGAGAAGCCCCAAAGAAGCGTACCACCCAGACTGTTGCATGCCCAGAGTGAAGCATGGGGGTGGATCAGTGATGGTTTGGGCTGCCATCTCATGGCATTCCCTTGGCCCAATACTTGTGCTAGATGGGCGCGTCACTGCCAAGGACTACCGAACCATTCTGGAGGACCATGTGCATCCAATGGCGGTGCCGTGTATCAGGATGACAATGCACCAATACACACAGCAAGACTGGTGAAAGATTGGTTTGATGAACATGAAAGTGAAGTTGAACATCTCCCATGGACTGCACAGTCACCAGATCTAAATATTATTGAGCCACTTTGGGGTGTTTTGGAGAAGCGAGTCAGGAAACGTTTTCCTCCACCAGCATCACGTAGTGACCTGGCCACTATCCTGCAAGAAGAATGGCTTAAAATCCCTCTGACCACTGTGCAGGACGTGTATATGTCATTTCCAAGACGAATTGACGCTGTATTGGCCGCAAAAGGAGGCCCTACACCATACTAATAAATTATTGTGATCTAAAACCAGGTGTTTCAGTTATTATACAACCCCTGTACGTCCAATGGGAAGCAAGTAAATTATAAATAGTAGAGGCCCCAGGACAGAGCCCCGAGGGACACCACTAGTAACAGGAGTTACTGTGAACATACTGTACACGTCTAGAAATGTATGAAGAAAACCAATCAAGCACAGTATCACTAAGACCAATATATGCTAGCCGATCCAATTGTTACGTGTATGCAGAGAGAGAGGACCCAAGATGCAGAGATTTAAAAAATAACAGATTTTATTTTAAAAGGTACACAAGGTAAACTGAAACGAACAGAGAACAAAGGGCAATAAACCAAAAACAATCCGGGGATCCCGAATAACGCCGAAATCGTCCTGGCTAACTGAAATATAAACAGAGAAAACAAAAACACACAAAACGGAAAACGCGAGTCGCGAACCCTGGTCGCTCACTCGCGGGAGCCGCGCCGACACAGCTCGCTACAGCGAGGCTTAGAGGAGGCGGGGACTCAGGCGTCTATGAGGGGGCGCCAAGCGTGAACGCGCTCGGAAAAAACCACCGAGACTTGGTAGAAGGGCGAAAACAAAAGACGGGCTAGCAGGGAGCCCGAACGGCACTGTCACCAGCGTAAGGCTGGGAAGCGGCCGGTAACAAGAGTAATAGAGAAAAATTAGCGAAGCCCGGTATCGAACCTGGGTCGCTCCGGGGAGAGCGCGGCTCGCTAGGCGGGAGCCAATAACGCTACTGAATACCCCGGGGAGTGGATAGCGCTCAAAGCGCTGCTGGGCGAGTGCTGCGGCGCTAGCACTTAGCCGGCAGCTAACCGGCTGACAAAGAGGGGACGCTGGTTAAATAAACAGCAGCGCGAGGGCTGCACGACAGTCGCACCAGACTGAAAATGCTAGGTCTAGTTACCTCGGCCTTACGACCTACCCATCCTGCCACCATACGGCGCCAGGAGAACCACCTAAGCTATAAAAGAAAGAGGCTGGTGCGAGGCAGCCATTAACCAGGTAAGAGAACAAACGGTGCGACGCCGGTAATCGGGCGACGCCCACTTATATAGTGGACGCGCAGGTGCCGGTCATTCGCACTAATCAGCGTGCTTCTCTATTAGAAGCCACGCTGCTCTTTGTTCTGTAAGATCTGCGACGCTGAGAACAGGTGGTAAGTCCATCAGACGCCGCAGACCCCCTAACACCAATACCTTTTATTTTCAATTCACTTCCACTATTAACTGATAGCATTCACTTACATCAGGCTCTAAACCTCCTGGTTCTACCCACCATTTACTCCACTATAGATAATCACATTATTTCCCAGTAATAGTTTAACCTAAAGATTTATACTTTTATTATTACTATTTACTTATTAATGTTAACTGTGTAATTAATGACCTATTAATTACACAGTATAATTCATTCATTGCTAAACATTTCTCCCCAACACTGTGAGCATCATTTCTGTAAAATATGAATGCGCTGGTGTTTTTTGAGTCTCATATTTATCATGGTTGCAGCTCTTGATGTGATTGTGGAGCTGATTTTGGGTTGTAGAGGAACGTGGACACGAGGAGCAGCAGAAATCCTTGTTCAGTTCTGAAGCAGAAAATAATCAAATACATTTATAACATTATAAATAATAATATACACTTATAACATTATAAATAATAAATAATCAAATACATTTATAACATTATAAATAATAAATACATTTATAACATTATAAATAATCAAATACATTTATAACATTATAAATAATCAAATACATTTATAACATTATAAATAATCAAATACATTTATAACATTATAAATAATCAAATACATTTATAACATTATAAATAATCAAATACATTTATAACATTATAAATAATCAAATACATTTATAACATTATAAATAATAAATACATTTATAACATTATAAATAATCAAAAACATTTATAACATTATAAATAATCAAATACATTTATAACATTTATAAATAATCAAATACATCTATAACATTATAAATAATAATATACATTTATAACATTATAAATAATCAAATACATTTATAACATTATAAATAATCAAATACTTTTATAACATTATAAATAATCAAATACATTTATAACATTATAAATAATCAAATACATTTATAACATTATAAATAATCAAATACATTTATAACATTATAAATAATCAAATACATCTATAACATTATAAATAATAATATACATTTATAACATTATAAATAATCAAATACATTTATAACATTATAAATAATCAAATACATTTATAACATTATAAATAATAAATACATTTATAACATTATAAATAATCAAATACATTTATAACATTATAAATAATAAATACATTTATAACATTATAAATAATCAAATACATTTATAACATTATAAATAATCAAATACATTTATAACATTATAAATAATCAAATACATTTATAACATTATAAATAATCAAATACATTTATAACATAAATAATAAATACATTTATAACATTATAAATAATAAATACATTTATAACATTATAAATAATCAAATACTTTTATAACATTATAAATAATCAAATACATTTATAACATTATAAATAATCAAATACATTTATAACATTATAAATAATCAAATACATTTATAACATTATAAATAATCAAATACATCTATAACATTATTAATAATAATATACATTTATAACATTATAAATAATCAAATACATTTATAACATTATAAATAATCAAATACATTTATAACATTATAAATAATAAATACATTTATAACATTATAAATAATCAAATACATTTATAACATTATAAATAATCAAATACATTTATAACATTATAAATAATCAAATACATTTATAACATTATAAATAATAAATACTGTTAGTAATTGTTAAACTGAGATCTGATGCTAAAGTCCTGTAACGTGATTCATCCTGCATTCATCATTTCCTGCTCACACTGATCTGCATGAGCACAATACAAGCTTTCACTGTATGATGCTTCATCCCAGGTTCCTCTGATTCTATTCAATCCAAATCTTATTTTACTCAAGATAAAAAAATATCTTACTGAGTTCATCTTTATCTTCAGGTTCTTCCTTCTTCACAGGCTTCATCTGGAAACCTCCACACTGTTGGTCCTCTGGGGTGAGGTGTTCCTCAGAGGTGAAGTGGTCCACAGGGATCGAGGTTCCTTCACCTGAAATCTCTTTGTTTTGTGAAAAAAAAAAAAAAAAAAAAGTTTGTTATTGTTGGTAGTAACGACCAACTTCTTTATTAAGCACTTAAGTTAGAACTAACAGACACGTACTTCTATACTATCTGTCAAAAAACACGACCTATAAACCTTTGTTCAAACAGGGTTTCAGCAGATTTAATAATAATTATAACAATACAACCCCAAATCAGAATAAGTTGGGACCGTTCTCTATGGGGGACAGGATGTGGGTTAGCTTCGATCTCCTCGATCATGGCAGGGTTCGGCATAGACAGAGAGGAAGCACGATGCAAATTGGACAATTCAACGCTGATGGAACTGATGAAGAGCTGATGAAGGTGATGAAGAGCTTCTGTGGTAGTGTTTGCCTTTATGTAAACAACACATGGTGCATGGACTCTGCACTGTTAATACCTACTGCTCTGCTGACCTGGAATACCTGGTTATAACGTGTAGACCCTTTATAACTAGGTATTATAACCACCAGAGTTTTCCTGCATTGTTACTGCAGCAGTTTATATCCCTAAAGATGCTAATGCTAACGCAGCTTTACAAGACCTTTGTGAACCCAGATGGAGTCTTTATTGTTTACACAAAGCTCCACCCCTCCCCCACCTGGGTCAGTCTGATCACCAGTCTTTGTTCCTGCTCCCCAAGTACACCCCAGTCATCAGACATCTGAGACCCACAATGAGGACAGTTAAGATCTGGATGGAAGGTGCAGACTCATCTCTCCAGGACCTATTCACCTGGCATTACTCTGTAATTATATACTAGTCTATACACGGTACAGTCAGCATGATCTGTTTAATCTTCTTTATCTTCTGTCTCCTCATTTCACTCACCTGCTCACTTCTGCACTAAATATACAAAAATATTACAAGAAATTCAGACACGACCAAATTAGGAGAAATGATTTTGCTCAAGTCTTACTGAGTTCATCTTTATCTTCAGGTTCTTCTTTCTTCACAGGCTTCATCTGGAAACCTCCACACTGTTGGTCCTCTGAGAAGAGCAGTTCCACAGAAGCCACAAGTTCTGCAGGGATTAAAGTGACTTCACCTGAAATTCATCAATATGAGAAGAAGAATCTCAACAACTGGAGGAAACTGAAGGTTGTGGGTTTGGTTTTCTGATCATAAATAAATCCTAGTTAGATTCAAACTTAAATCCAGACACTGTACTGTACCACACTGTCTGGTGGGAAAGTGGCATCATGCTCTATATTTACTTACAGAAGAAATCATCATCATCTTCCTCCTTTTGTATTATTTTCTTCTGAAATTCTTCATGTTGTAGATCCACAGGGGTGACGTCTCCCTTTTCTGCTGACTGCATTATTAAAGATCTAACAGACAGACAGACAGACTATTCAACTAAAAACAAAGTTAAACTATAAACAAATATCAACAATAAACAAAGTTCACCTGTAAACAAAGTTCAACTATAAACAAAGTTCAACTGTAAACAAATATCAACAATAAACAAAGTTCAACTGTAAACAAATATCAACAATAAACAAAGTTCACCTGTAAACAAAGTTCAACTATAAACAAAGTTCACCTGTAAACAAAGTTCACCTGTAAACAAAGTTCAACTATAAACAAAGTTCAACTGTAAACAAAGTGTAACTGTAAACAAAGTTCAACTGTAAACAAAGTTCAACTGTAAACAAGGTTCAACTATAAACAAAGTTCAACTGTAAACAAAGTTCAACTGTAAACAAAGTTCAACTATAAACAAAGTTCAATTGTAAACAAAGTTCAACTATAAACAAAGTTCAACTATAAACAAAGTTCAACTGTAAACAAAGTTCAACTATAAACAAAGTTTAACTATAAACAAAGTTCAACTATAAACAAAGTTCAACTGTAAACAAAGTTCACCTGTAAACAAAGTTCAACTGTAAACAAAGTTCAACTATAAACAAAGTTCAACTGTAAACAAAGTTCAACTATAAACAAAGTTCAACTGTAAACAAAGTTCAACTATAAACAAAGTTTAACTATAAACAAAGTTCAACTATAAACAAAGTTTACCTGTAAACAAAGTTCACCTGTAAACAAAGTTCAACTATAAACAAAGTTCAACTGTAAACAAAGTTCAACTATAAACAAAGTTCAACTGTAAACAAAGTTCAACTGTAAACAAAGTTCAACTATAAACAAAGTTCAACTGTAAACAAAGTTCAACTATAAACAAAGTTCAACTGTAAACAAAGTTCAACTATAAACAAAGTTCAACTGTAAACAAAGTTCAACTATAAACAAAGTTTAACTATAAACAAAGTTCAACTATAAACAAAGTTCAACTGTAAACAAAGTTCAACTATGAACAAAGTTCAACTGTAAACAAAGTTCAACTATAAACAAAGTTCAACTGTAAACAAAGTTCAACTATAAACAAAGTTCAACTGTAAACAAAGTTCAACTATAAACAAAGTTAAACTGTAAACAAAGTTCAACTATAAACAAAGTTCAACTGTAAACAAAGTTCAACTATAAACAAAGTTTAACTATAATTAAAGATCAACTATAAACAAAGTTCACCTGTAAACAAAGTTCACCTGTAAACAAAGTTCAACTATAAACAAAGTTCAACTGTAAACAAAGTTCAACTATAAACAAAGTTAAACTATAAACAAAGTTCAACTGTAAACAAAGTTCAACTATAAACAAAGTTCAACTGTAAACAAAGTTCAACTGTAAACAAAGTTCAACTATAAACAAAGTTCAACTATAAAAAAAGTTCAAAAATATCACGTGTTTATATAAAACTGTGAGATTTAATCATGAAGAAACTCAATCAGTTCCGCTCAATTGATTCATTTTGCTGGATCGGTTCAAATGAATCGGTTCATCAGTACTGAATCATGTGTGATGCTAACAGTTAGCGGAGCAGCTAATAGTTTGTGTGTTTAAATAAAACTGGAGTTAAAACTCCTCAAATCCTCACAGTGATGTTTTATTATGAACTCTAGTTTTATTATTAATTAGAATGTGGTTATAATTAAATATAAGGGTTATAATTAAATACATATTTTACTTACAGATGAGGCTCTACAGCAGAGCGGTAGAGAGAACAGAGTGGCGACACTCCCATAGGGAACCGTTGGAAAGGGGGCGGGACATTTTTTCTGCCCAGCTTCCGGGTTGTGGAGCTCTGTATAGTTCCAAACAACCCATAGAGCCCCATTCATTTCCACTACTTATCAAACATTTTTAGCTGTATGTTGCTTTGTTTTAAAAAAATTATGAATTTAATGTCATTAATATACTTAATACTGTTATTGTTTAGCATTTGCTCAGCACTAAATGTTACATGTTTATCTTAATTAATAGGTATAACCCAATTTAGCTTAGTCAGTTAAGCTTAATTAATGACACACGAGTCTTTTCACCTAAAATGAGTTGATTAATCAAGATTCTTGTTACAGAAATGATCATAAAACATTAGAACCACAATAAATCATTATACTTTTACTTTCATACTTAAGTACATTTGAAGGTAAATTTAGTTTAGTACTTTAGTGGAGGTAAAGAGTATTTTTACTTTTACTACTACTTTTACTGGAGTAATATGTTACCTTGGATATCTCTACTTTAACTCAACTACATGGTTTGTCTACCTTGTCCACCACTTACATTAGACAAAATGAACTAGTGCATATTCATAATGAATTCATTAATGTATTACATGTAGGAATCAATTATTAATCACTCATGAAATAAGAGATGAATGAATGCTTTTTCATGTACCTGCACTATAATGTTTTTGGTACGGTAATGTGTTTATC
The DNA here is from genome assembly GCF_030014385.1 of Trichomycterus rosablanca. Classification (NCBI taxonomy): domain Eukaryota; kingdom Metazoa; phylum Chordata; class Actinopteri; order Siluriformes; family Trichomycteridae; genus Trichomycterus; species Trichomycterus rosablanca. The sequence goes on along the minus strand of NC_086001.1, from coordinate 19,445,309 downwards.
AATCTGTTCATTCAGTGCAGGTAAACCTTATGAATCCAGCACATGACTTAGTGTTTAGCAAAAATGATTATTATTATGAATCCTCAGGAAAGTGAAGGGAGATTAGTTTATGCAAAAATCAAAACATAAAAAACTTTAATGTCTATACTGTATATTGTCTCTACTACTTAAGGATATCGCATTATGTAATGTATGCTAATATAATGTACTGTGTGTTAACAAGAACGACCTATTAACAAGTCATTATAAACATCAATCTTCCACTTTATATACCAAATTGACATTAAAGCAGATGCAGTAAATGTAAACGCAGTTGAAAATACCCAGAAATTGTACAAATGTTTATTATTTGCCGTTTAATATTTCATTTACTGCTGCCGGTCCCATTTGAGAACATGACAGCGCCGGGTTTGTTTGGAACTATTGAGGGTTACATGAACCACGTGACCGCGTAGCGGCGAGATCAAGGAGTGTCGCAACTCTCTCTATCTACGGCTCTGCTCTACAGTACAAACACAGCAGCTTCTTGTTCTTCTTATGATGTTTAATGGCGGTTGGCAGAACAACTTAAGACGCACCAGCGCCACCAACTGGACTGGAGTTGAAAAGCAGCTTAGCAGTAAAACATCTCCATTAGCACATCTGTATTAGTGGTGTGCGATACTGCAAAATTTGTTATCGATCCGATACCGATACTTTGTACTTACAGGGGTTGGACAAAATAACTGAAACACCTGGTTTTAGACCACAATAATTTATTAGTATGGTGTAGGGCCTCCTTTTGCGGCCAATACAGCGTCAATTCGTCTTGGAAATGACATATACAAGTCCTGCACAGTGGTCAGAGGGATTTTAAGCCATTCTTCTTGCAGGATAGTGGCCAGGTCACTACGTGATGCTGGTGGAGGAAAACGTTTCCTGACTCGCTTCTCCAAAACACCCCAAAGTGGCTCAATAATATTTAGATCTGGTGACTGTGCAGGCCATGGGAGATGTTCAACTTCACTTTCATGTTCATCAAACCAATCTTTCACCAGTCTTGCTGTGTGTATTGGTGCATTGTCATCCTGATACACGGCACCGCCATTGGATGCACATGGTCCTCCAGAATGGTTCGGTAGTCCTTGGCAGTGACGCGCCCATCTAGCACAAGTATTGGGCCAAGGGAATGCCATGATATGGCAGCCCAAACCATCACTGATCCACCCCCATGCTTCACTCTGGGCATGCAACAGTCTGGGTGGTACGCTTCTTTGGGGCTTCTCCACACCGTAACTCTCCCGGATGTGGGGAAAACAGTAAAGGTGGACTCATCAGAGAACAATACATGTTTCACATTGTCCACAGCCCAAGATTTGCGCTCCTTGCACCATTGAAACCGACGTTTGGCATTGGCACGAGTGACCAAAGGTTTGGCTATAGCAGCCCGGCCGTGTATATTGACCCTGTGGAGCTCCCGACGGACAGTTCTGGTGGAAACAGGAGAGTTGAGGTGCACATTTAATTCTGCCGTGATTTGGGCAGCCGTGGTTTTATGTTTTTTGGATACAATCCGGGTTAGCACCCGAACATCCCTTTCAGACAGCTTCCTCTTGCGTCCACAGTTAATCCTGTTGGATGTGGTTTGTCCTTCTTGGTGGTATGCTGACATTACCCTGGATACCGTGGCTCTTGATACATCACAAAGACTTGCTGTCTTGGTCACAGATGCGCCAGCAAGACGTGCACCAACAATTTGTCATCTTTTGAACTCTGGTATGTCACCCATAATGTTGTGTGCATTGCAATATTTTGAGCAAAACTGTGCTCTTACCCTGCTAATTGAACCTTCACACTCTGCTCTTACTGGTGCAATGTGCAATTAATGAAGATTGGCCACCAGACTGGTCCAATTTAGCCATGAAACCTCCCACACTAAAATGACAGGTGTTTCAGTTATTTTGTCCAACCCCTGTACTTTCATGTAGGGAAGAGCAGTGTATCATGATGTATGAGGTGAATGTATCATCAATATGCTTTGACTAATAAATGATTTTGTATTTATTAGTTCATCATGTGAATGTGAAAACCCACTACAGTTTGTAGGCGAATATAAAGTAATTTTATTAATGTAATAAACTAATGAAGTCTGGGGTTTTTGTTGAGAAACAATTATATAATAAGAAACATAATTCCCCCTCTCATTGTACACTCTGGCTTTTTGTAAAATAAAGTACAGAAAAAGAGTCTCACGCATATACATAGCGGCTTCCTGATTCCCACAAGTCAGATAAAATCTCCCAAAATCTAGAACGAGCGGCCAAGAGTGACACACACACACACACACACACACACACACACACGCGCACGAAGGCGACACAGACTTTATTAATACGATCGCGTATTAAATCCGTTATCTGATATACAATCTAGCGCACTGTGTAGGAAACATAAATCAATTGTCTAATATACTGTCTAGTGCACTAAGTAGGAAACATAAATCTATGATCAAATATACAATCTAGTGCACTATGTAGGGTACATAATTATGTAATACACTATCTAGTGCACTATGTAAGGAACACAAATCATCATCTAGTTATACTTTCTAGTGCACTGTGTAGGGAAAATTTAAAAATTGTCTAATTCACTATCTAGTGCACTACATAGGGAACATAAATTCATATCTAAGATGCTATCTAGTGCACTATGTAAGGAACATAAATTCGTTATCTGATATTCAGTTTAGTGCACTATGTAGGGAACCTAAATCCGTTAACTAATACGCTACCTAAAGCATTATGTAAGAAACATAAGTCTATTATCTAGTACACTAAGTAAAAAACATAAATTCTTTTATTAATATACAATCTAGTTCACTATGTAGGGAACATAAATCTATTATCTTGCACACTAGCTGGTGCACTATGTAGTACACATTAATGTGTTTGTGACTTGAACAGTTAGTTTAGTAGCTCAGTAAGCAGCTCCTAAAAGTTCTGTTATCACTCATATCCTTTGCTGTGTGCGAGAGGGTTTTAGCTTTTTTTTTTTAGCTCCCTGAAATGAGTTTTTGCAACTTGGGATGTCTGACATGTTAGTTTCCATCTATCCATCCAGCTTAAGTACCATAAACACTACATAAAAAACATGTGGAGTTAATGGTGTAATTATTAACCTTCGTGCTCAATTCTTCATTACAAAACATTTGTTTTGTGGTTCCATGGTGTAATGGTAAGAACTATGGACTCTGAATCCAGCGATCGGAGTTCAAATCTCAGTGGAAGCTTATTGCTTTAATTTGGGGACCCGGTGTGAGGTCCAAGATTGAGAAACATTAGCAGTTTCAGGATGGTAGCATTCAGCGCATGTGCAGTACAACAGAGCGCTTGTGGGGTGTAGACCACGATTACTTGTGCTAGTTGTGTCAACCAAGCAGATCACCATTCAGGAAGGTATATCAGTGCCAAAATACGAGCCAGTTTGTTCAGTAAAACTTTATAAGCCAACAGCAGCGAATAAACTTAAGAGTCACCTTAGATTACATGTTAACTTCCATCTATCCATCCAGCTTAAATACCATAAACACTACGTACAAAACATGTGGAGCTATTCTTACTACAGTAAAACACACTGAACTGACTTTTAAAGTGAAGTTCAAAATGTTGTACAGAGATCGTTCCCATCTAGTGGTGCTAGATAAATTACAGCTTGTTGCTTGGGTACAGATTTGTAACATTATTATTAAACTGTTGTTGTTGTGTTTGTTGTTATTTTTTAACTGTTCATGTTTTTAAATGTAAAACCATAAACAGCACCGTCTATAAATAAATGAATCACCTTGTGCTTCCCATTGAGATTTTTGTTTACGTGAACAATGTCTGAAATTTGACGAGCTTGATTAGTTTGTAATATCCCAGCTAGCCTTGTAATTGTGGCCCACTTCCGGCGCAACTCCTGCCAGCCGAGCCTGCCGCATCTGGTTCAGTGCGGGCAGCCCGTGTCGGCTCTGACTCTTTTTGAATGACTGCCCAGAATCGGGCCAAATACGCTGGCCCAAATCCGGATGCCAGATCTCCGCCGACTCTCCCATAACTGGACCAGAATAGCCCCCAAACCACTGCGATACTATTTATTTCCCATTTTCTTCTCCTTTCACATCCTTATAGATAAAATAGTAGATTTATACTACAGATTGTGCAGCAGAAAGTATTTTATTAAGATAATTGCAGCAAGTAGTATAATAATAATAATCAGAATATTATAAAAGTGAACCAAAATGACAACTATATGAATATTATATATAGAAAATAACATATACACTGCCCGGCCAAAAAAAAGGTCACACACTCTAATATTTGGTTGGACCGCCTGTAGCTTTGATTACGGCACACATTCGCTGTGGCATCGTTTCCACAAGCTTCTGCAATGTCACAACATTTATTTCTGTCCAGAGTTGCATTAATTTTTCCCCAAGATCTTGTATTGATGACAAGATTCAAGATTTTCCTCGAAGATGATGTTTCCCCACTGTCCTTCCACTTTTTAATAATGCGTTGGACAGTTCTTAACCCGATTTTAGTAGTTTCAGCTTCCAATGGGAGGCTCTTACGTATTTGCTTAGTTAAATCCAGGTGGTGACCTTTTTTTGCCAGGCAGTGTAATTGCATACAAGAATAATAATTATAAAAGTGAACAATATTGTAAATATAAATACTATACTACGCATACACAATACTACTAAACATACTACTACTACTACATCTACTAATACATCCTATATACATACCATAAATATTTATCACACACATATATCACATATACATATATGGCAAATATTAATACTATCCTATACATACATTGACTGCTTTGCTGCAGAATGAATTCTGTCTCACTGCACCTGCAGAAGTATAGGGGTTCGGATAGGGATTAACAGACTGAAAGCCTATTATTAAGTTTTAGTAAATCTGCTAGTTTATTGCAGTAAATAACCTGAAATAGAAAATCTGTGCAATTTAGGTTCTGTATTTTTTGTTTATACATTTAGCTATTTAGAGACAGGACATTCTGTTTATGTTGTTCTGTACATCTAATAACCCCATCTACCATATGGAAGTCTACCATTTATTTTAGCTCAGTGTCTGTGTAATTCACATTCATGTCTGAGTTTATTAACATGGTGCATAGTGCTGATCTTTTACAGGCCAATGAATTAGCAAAGTTCTACTTGCTGTCCATGTTTACTGCAATGTCAGAGAGAAAACTCAAGTATAACAAGTACACTAACAAGTATTTTAGTAAAACAAGTATTTTTAGTAGTGAGAAAGAAGAAGTTTCCCATAATAAAAATAATATAAAGAAGTACAGACAGACTTCAGTTAAGTTAACTGTCATCTACAATTAACTTTTAAAATAACTTTCTATAAAAAGAAGTTTTTTGTTCGTTATTCAGTCACACAAAGAGAACAGTTGCAAAAGTCACTGAAAAGACTGCCACGGTCTTTTACGGATGTAACTAAATACAATACCAAATAATACACCAATCAGCCACAACATTAAAACCACCTCCTTGTATGTATACTCTTATTCTATCAGCTCCACTAACCATATAGAAGCAATTTGTAGCTCTACAGTTCCACTGTCGTCCATCAGTTCCTCTGCATACTTTGTTAGCCCCCTTTTATCTTATTCTTCAATGGTCAGGACCTCCACAGGACCACCTCAGAGCAAGTATTATGGGTGGTGGATCATTCTCAGCACTGCAGTGACACGGACGTGGTGGTGGTGTGTTAGTGTGTATTGTGCTGGTTTAAAAGGATCACACACAGCAGTGCTGCTGGACTTTTTAAACAATGAGTCCACTTACTGTCCACTCTATAATTGTACACACCTGCTTTGTTGGTCCACCTTGTGGATGTACAGTCAGAGATGGTAGTTCGTCTGTTGCTTAATATTGTATTATTATTATTATTATTGTTGTTGTTGTTTTGATTATTATTGTTATTATTATTATTGTTATTATTGTTGTTGTTGTTGTTATTATTATTCTTGTTGCTTATTGTAGCTTTTACGTTATCCACAGTATTCAATGAGCTTCAATTATTTTAGCAGCTGTTGTCTAATGCTAGAAACTGTTAGCCTTTTAGCTAACGTTACCTGAAATGTTTCAGTTCAGACTACCAGTTAACCTGAAACTCACTAGATAACATTACCTAACAGTTTCCATTTCCAAATTGCTCTCTATCTTAATCCAAAACTCATTAATAGACTTTCTGCTTACTTTTCGCTAAGTAAAAAATTGTTAAGATTAAACGTTTATTTACCTCACACGAACGAATGAGTCCTCTTTTTCAACGGCTCGCGTCGCACTGTTGCTATGGTGATGCTGTTCTGCCGGCGCTGAATCAGAGACTGGACGCTGGGCCACAGCCGGACAACCAGCGTCGGCGCGCACGCGTTTCTACGAGCACGCGTTTCTACGAGCACCAGACAAACCCAGCTGTTGTAACAACTGGGCCGGATCTGGCTACATTGATTCTGGCCGATTCTGACACTCGGCCGACTGTGCCGATAGAAAAGTGGGAACTGGGCCAGATGATTGTGCTAGCTGGGTTATTACTCATTACTTATTACTCATTACTCATTACTTAACTAAAATTGTAATGGGATTACTTTACTCATTACATCCTGGAAAATATAATCTCGTTCCTCATTACTTTACTTTCACATTACATTCTAAACCCAAACAAATACTGTATACTGGAATCACATCTACAAACAAATTCCATTTATTTACTTTATTTATTTAGTTTCAGAAAAATCCTCTCTTGTGCAGAGATGTGCCTGTGTTTGTTTCTGCTTTAAAACACAAACGCCATGAACCAATCAGATTTAACATCATTAAACAAGTTTATTCCTTAATTATTTGTCCTTATACTAGAAGAGCGACTCGGTTCCTTTAGTTCATTTCAAAGAATCGTTCAATAGAATCGGTTCGTTCCCCCAACACTGTAGCTGAGAGATACAGGGCTAATGGAGATGTTTTACTGCTAAGCTGCTGTTCAACTCCAGTCCAGTTGGTGACGCTGGTGCGTCTTAAGTTGTTCTGCCAACCGCCATTAAACATCATAAGAAGAACAAGAAGCTGCTGTGTTTGTACTGTAGAGCCTCATCTGTAAGTAAAATATGTATTTAATTATAACCCTTATATTTCATTATAACCACATTCTAATTAATAATAAAACTAGAGTTTATAATAAAACATCACTGTGAGGATTTGAGGAGCTTTAACTCCAGTTTTATTTAAACACACAAACTATTAGCTGCTCCGCTAACTGTTAGCATCACACATGATTCAGTACTGATGAACCGATTCATTGAACCGATGAATCAGTCGATTGTAACGGATTCAGAGTTTATTCATTATTAAATCTAACATTTTGATATAAACGCGTGACATTTTCAGCTTTGTTTACAGTTTTTAATGTTTGATAGAAACAGCGAGTTCTTGTAGCTTTGTTTACAGCTTGTTTTACAGGTTTATAGTAAAAGTTAACAGTATTAGTACAGCACTGTTATTGGGAGTGGATGAGAAACTAGATGTAAAGAACATCAGACTTAATCATTTCACTTTGGGCCACAAAACCACTTCCACCAAACTCAAAGGGTTGTTTCCCAGACAGGGATTAAGGCTTATAGTCCAGGACTACATTTAGCTTTAAATAGAGAATCTCCATTCAAAATGCTGTGTAGTCTAGGACTAGGCTTAATCCCTGTGTGTGAAACCAACCCAAAAAGTTCTATTAGAAGTCTTTTCTGTCTGATGCTGCTCAGTCCCACAATAGTTTCAACATTTTTACTCTGTTTACAGCCTCACAGCATTAAAAATAAACAGTTAAAACAGTGTAAAAGAATTTTCCTGGATTTCTCTTTAATAGGGAATAAAGTACATTTGTCTATCTGTCCGTCTGCCTGTCAGATCTTTTAATAATGCAGTCAGCAGAAGAGGGACACGTCACCCCCATAGATCTACAAAATGAAGGATTCCAAGAGAAACTAATAAAAAAGGAGGAGGAAGAAGATGGAAGTTACTTCTGTAAGTAAATGTGGAGCAATTTGCCATGTTAGTACAGTACAGTTTGGTTAGTATAGTAGAAATAATAAGAAAATGTGGATAGTGGGATTAGAACCTGTACTGTACCGTACTGTCCTGTGGAGAAGTGCTGATACTTCCAGTCTGGATTAAATCTAAGTAGTATTTATTTGTGGTAACTAAACCCACAACCTTCAGTTTCCTCCAGTTGTTGAGTTTCTTCTTCACATATTGATGAATTTCAGGTGAAGGATCTTTAATCCCTGTGGAACACGTCACCTCTGAGGAACACCTCACCCCAGAGGACCAACAGTGTGGAGGTTTCCAGATGAAGCCTGTGAAGAAGGAAGAACCTGAAGATGAAGATGAACTCAGTAAGATATTTTTTATCTTGGTAAAATGATTATTTATGATGTTATAAATGTATTGATTATTTTCTGCTTCAGAACTGAACAAGGATTTCTGCTGCTCCTCGTGTCCACGTTTCTCTACAACCCAAAATCAGCTCCACAATCACATCAAGAGCTGCAACCATGATAAATATGAGACTCTGGTGAAGATTAAGACTGAACATGAGGATCTGATGCCCACCAGAAGCTCCAGTAATCAGCAAACGTCCTCTGGTACTGTCAGCATTAACACCTCTCTCAGTCCCACACAGGAAGAAGGAAACGTCTGCTCACAGTGTGGGAAGAGCTTCAGTACCCGGGGTGCTCTCAAAATACACCAGCGCATTCACACTAGAGAGAAACCATATCAGTGCTCACAGTGTGGGAAGAGTTTTATTACACAGAGTAATCTCAAAAAACACCAGCGCATTCACACTGGAGAGAAACCGTATCAGTGCTCACAGTGTGGAAAGAGTTTTAATGGACAGAGCCATCTCAAAATACACCAGCGCATTCACACTGGAGAGAAACCATATCAGTGCTCACAGTGTGGAAAGAGTTTTAATGGACAGAGTGCTCTGAAAAGACACCAGCACATTCACACTGGAGAGAAACCGTATCAGTGCTCACAGTGTGGAAAGAGTTTTAATAGACAGAGTGCTCTCAAAACACACAAGCGCATTCACACTGGAGAGAAACCGTATCAGTGCTCACAGTGTGGAAAGAGTTTTAATGGACAGAGTGATCTCAAAATACACCAGCGCATTCACACTGGGGAGAAACCGTATCAGTGCTCACAGTGTGGAAAGAGTTTTAATGTACAGACTAATCTTAAAAAACACCAGCGCATTCACACTGAAGAGAAACCGTATCAGTGCTCACAGTGTGGAAAGAGTTTTAATCAACAGAGTGCTCTCAAAATACACCAGCGCATTCACAGTGGAGAGAAACCGTATCAGTGCTCACAGTGTGGAAAGAGTTTTAATGGACAGAGTAATCTCAAAAAACACCAGCGCATTCACACTGGAGAGAAACCATATCAGTGCTCACAGTGTGGGAAGAGTTTTAATGGACAGAGTAATCTCAAAATACACCAGCGCATTCACACTGGAGAGAAACCGTATCAGTGCTCACAGTGTGGAAAGAGTTTTAATAGACAGAGTCATCTCAAAATACACCAGCGCATTCACATTGGAGAGAAACCATATCAGTGCTCACAGTGTGGAAAGAGTTTTAATGGACAGAGTGATCTGAAAATACACCAGCGCATTCACACTGGAGAGAAACCATATCACTGCTCACAGTGTGGAAAGAGTTTTAATATTTAGAGTAATCTCAAAAAACACCAGCGCATTCACATTTTACAGAAATGATGCTCACAGTGTTGGGGAGAAATGGTTAGCAATGAATTAATTATACTGTGTAATTAATAGGTCATTAATTACACAGTAAACATTAATAAGTAAATAGTAATAATAAAAGAATAAATCTTTAGGTTAAACTATTACTGGAAAATAATGTGATTATCTATAGTGGAGTGAATGGTGGGTAGAACCAGGAGGTTTAGAGCCTGATGTAAGTGAATGTTATCAGTTAATAGTGGAAGTGAATTGAAAATAAAAGGTATTGGATCGGCTAGCATATATTGGTCTTAGTGCTACTATGCTTGATTGGTTTTCTTCATACATTTCTAGACGTGTACAGTATGTTCACAGTAACTCCTGTTACTAGTGATGTCCCTAAGGGCTCTGTCCTGGGGCCTCTACTATTTATCATTTACCTGCTTCCCATTGGACGTATCTTTAGGAAATACAACATTCAATTTTATTGTTATGCGGACGACACCGAGCTATACCTGTCCACTGTGCCCACTGCTACTCTTCCTCCTCCATCTCTCTCTGATTGTCTAATAGAATTAAGAACATGGTTCTCTTACAATTTTCTCAAATTAAATGCTGATAAAACTGAAATTCTTCTTATAGGTAGAAAATCTCCTCTCTCTAAAAACAAATTCTCAGTGATGATGAAGAACTCAGTCGTCTCTCCTTCCACTCACAATCTTTCATTTCATGCACATATTAACAATTTCACACGATCTGCTTATTTCCATTTACGTAACATAAATCGTCTACATCCATTCTTTTCTCCTAGAAGTGCTGATGTTCTTGTTCATGCCCTGGTCACATCTCGAATTGATTATTGTAACTTTTTAGTGTACCTCATATGGGAGCTAGAGCTTTTAGCTACTCTGCCCCACATCTCTGGAACTCTCTCCCTCCTGACTTTCGCACCATTGATTCAATCCCTAGTTTCAAAACATATTAAAACTTATTCCTTTAAACTCGCCTACCCTTAATCTGTGTCATTAATTATGTACTGATGTTTTGTATTGTTAGGTGTCCTTGAGTGTTTTGAAAGGCGCTTGTGAATTATAACGAGGTCTGTGGTAGCTGGTGAACGTGCCCCGGGTTCCCAGCGAAGCAGACATTACAGAGCTCAGAAAACAAAGGCCTCTTATACCAGGCCTCCTAATTAGTGCTGATCACCCGCAGCTGTGGGGCTGACTACTTAAGCCAGCTCCACACAGCAGCGGGTGTCGCACCTTTGTTTGTTTTCCGGTCCGTGGTGGCAGCTCGTCCACACGTTCGTAGCCTTAGCTGGTAGCCCTGGTGGCGTATGCCATTCGGGCAAGTAAAACCGCAAGGTTTGAGGTAACTGGTATGTTCTGTTGGTCTCGTAGATATAGTGTGGTGCGACGCGGTGCAGTCCTCGAACTGCAGTTCATTTTGCGCTAGCATTTAGCGTTAGCGGTTTCACTCAGCGCTGTGTTAAAGCGCTGAAGGTATTCTGGCACCAGTGCCTTCAGTTATTCTGAATATTGGATTCTCCAACCGCTGGGTGGCGACTCCGCTGAGCAAGCGGTTGTCGTGCCAAAGACCCCGGTTCGAATCCGCAGTCTAGGCCTGCCTAACTTTGTTTATTTGTTTCTTTCTGGTTTCAGATTGGTGTGTCAGCTCCGCGATCCAGAGCGCGCCGACCGGTCACTGCGATAGTTAGTCGCGGTGTTGGGTCTAGCGCTCCTCGGAGTTCCCCTCCTCTCCCTTCGCTCCTAAGCGTATTAGAGGTTCTCGCGCTCCCGTTTCCCAGCACCACTACAGTGCGGTGGTAACGCTCCCGGCTGCCACGCGGCTGACCGGGGTTCGCGTCCCGCTTCCTTCTGTTTTGGTTTCACTTTGTTTATTTTTCATTTAGTTGCGTCAGCAGCTCCGTCGGAGTTTCCGATCGGGTTTTTTGTGTTCTGTTTTTCGTTTGCTGTTTATCTTTCTGTTGTCCTTTATAATTAAATAAAATATTATTATTTTTATTTACTTCTGCATTTGCGTCCTTTCTTCCCACGTGACAGAAAGGTGCGACCAACCATGGACGCAGCAGAAACGCCACCCCCTATCGACGTATTACGCCACCAGGGTGTGGCGTTAGGCAGGCACGAGGTGGCCATTAGCCAATTGGCGCAGCAGGTAGCTGCGCTTAGCCAGCAGTCTCCAGCTTTAGGAGCCGGCCCACACCCCCCACCCCATTCGGGAGGATGTGGAAGCCGCGACACCCCCATTCCTCCTCCTGAAAGATATTCGGGAGAGGCCAAGAGGTGCCGTGGCTTCCTCCTCCAGTGCGCGCTAGCCTTCGAGTTGCAGCCCTCCCGCTACCCCACAGAGCGGTCGAGGGTTGCCTATATCGTTTCTCTCTTGACTGGCCGAGCCTTGGAATGGGCTACCGCCCTCTGGGAGCAGAACGCTCCGGAATGCTCATCCGAAAGCGCCTTTAAGGAGGCCTTAAAGGAGACCTTCTTCCACCCCTCGGGGGGTCGCGAGGCAGGCCCACGCTTACTTGAGCTAACCCAAGGTAATCGGCCAGTCGTAGATTACGTAATCGAATTTAGGACACTAGCGGCGGAGTGTGGGTGGGATGAGGGCTCTCTCACTGCCATCTTTCATCGTGGCTTATCGGAGAAGATAAAGGATGAGCTGGCCACCAGGGACTGCCCAACGATTCTTAAGGCCTCCTATACGCTGGCCACAGCCATCGATACCCGTCTTCGCCAGCGAAGCCGGGAGCGGGGTACCTGTCCCCCGTTTACCCGCTTGCTGGCGCCCCCTAAGTCTCCTCCACCGGCCCTGGATCCCGAACCCATGCAGTTGGGCTCAGCCCGTGCCAATGCCCGTTCGGCATCGGGTTCGTTCTCCCGACCCCGGCGGCCGGAAAACATCTAGGCCGCTCTCGAGTCAGGGACTCGGGAGTGAGCCGACCTACCATCCCTGCCCAAGGTCTGCTTTTGCAGGCCCGGTTGTCCTGGGGCCTCGGGAACACAAACCTTCAGGTTTGTGTCGATTCAGGTGCGGTGGAGAATTTCATTGACAGCGATCTGGTACACAGGCTGGGGATTGAGGTCCAACCGCTAGCATCACCAGTGTCGGTCCATGCGGTGGATGGCCGACCTGTAGCGGGCAGCCCGATAACCCAACAGACAAGACCTCTCACGTTGCGTCTGCAAAACCACGAGGAACGGATTACCTTTCTTGTAACTCACGTTCCTCACCTCCAGGTGGTTTTGGGGTATTCGTGGCTGCAAAGACACAATCCTCAGATCGACTGGGCCACCGGATCAATCTTCATCTGGGGAACGCGGTGTCGCGACTCGTGTTTGCTGCAAGGTGGCACGGGTTCTGCTCCGACGGAACCGAAGATGGAGGTGCCGGATTTGGCAGCTGTTCCCCCTGTGTACCATGACTTACGGGAGGTTTTTAGCAAGTCCCGGGCGCAGGACTTGCCCCCCCACAGACCGTTCGATTGCGCCATCAATCTTTTGTCCGGCACTACTCCTCCTAGGGGGCGCCTTTTTTCGCTCTCCGGTCCAGAGAAGGTGGCTATGGAGGAGTATGTGCGTGAGGCACTTAAACAGGGGTTCATCCGTCCTTCCTCCTCCCCAGCTGGGGCAGGGTTCTTTTTTGTGAACAAGAAGGACGGCACCCTGCGCCCCTGTATCGATTATCGCGGTCTGAACGCCATTACGATCAAGGATCGGTACCCGCTGCCGCTGATGGCCACGGCTTTCGAAGCCCTTCAGCGAGCTTCTGTTTTTTCCAAGCTCGATCTTCGCAGCGCGTACAATTTGATCCGGATCAGGCAGGGGGATGAGTGGAAGACTGCGTTCATTACGCCCACTGGCCACTATGAATACCTGGTGATGCCATTTGGGTTAATGAATGCCCCCGCAGTCTTCCAGAGATTTATCAATGAGGTCTTGCGGGAGACTCTTGGTAAATTCGTCTATGTTTACTTAGACGATATTCTTATCTTTAGTCGGTCCATCGACGAGCATATAGGGCATGTCCGACGAGTTCTCCAGCTTTTGCTCGACAACCATTTGTTTGTCAAACTGGAGAAGTCAGTCTTTCACTCCCCCACGGTTTCGTTCCTGGGGTTTGTAGTGGCCGAGGGCACCCTGCGCATGGACTCGGCTAAGGTATCAGCTGTGGAGAAGTGGCCAACTCCAAGTTCTTTACGCCAACTGCAAAGGTTTTTGGGCTTTGCAAACTTTTTTCGGCGTTTCATTAAGAACTTTAGCTCAGTCGCCTCTCCGTTAACGGACCTTACAGGAAAAGGTCCGTTCCGATGGACGGTGCAGGCCCAACAAGCTTTTGACGAGCTAAAAACACTCTTGACAACTGCTCCCGTTTTACAGTTGCCCGACCCAGAGGAACCCTTCGTTGTCGAAGTGGATGCCTCCGAGGTCGGAGCTGGGGCAGTTTTGTCCCAAAGAGTGGGGCCAGAGAAGAAGCTGCATCCATGTGCCTTCTTCTCGCACCGCCTGACTCCAGCCGAGCGGAACTACCCGGTTGGAGACAGGGAACTCTTGGCCATTAAGTTGGCGTTAGAGGAGTGGCGACACTGGCTCGAGGGGGCCAATCATCCTTTTCTTGTCTGGACGGATCACAAAAATCTGTCATTCATCCAGCAAGTCAAGAGGATGAACTCCCGTCAGGCCCGGTGGTCCTTATTTTTTGGAAGGTTCAATTTTACACTGTCTTATAGACCGGGGTCCAAAAACGTCAAACCGGACGCTCTGTCTAGACAGTGGGAACCGACCAGGCCGGAGACCGGACCTGATCCCGTGATCCCCTCGACCCTGATAGCGGCCCCAGTCACATGGGGCATATCGAAGGTCATTCGGGATGCCCACCGGGCTGAACCCGACCCCGGTGGGGGACCTCCTGACAGACTGTACGTACCTTCATCCGTACGGCGTCAGGTTTTTGAATGGGCCCATGCTTCCCCATTTTCGGCGCACCCAGGTGTGACTAAGTCCCTGGTCTTGCTGCGCCGAAGATTTTGGTGGCCGGGGATGGAGAACCAGGTACGTGACTTTGTCTGTGCTTGCTCTGTGTGTGCTCTGAACAAGACACCCAGAGAGCGCCCGCGGGGCCTCCTTCATCCGTTGCCAATACCTGCTAGACCGTGGTCCCACATTTCTCTGGACTTTGTGACAGGCTTGCCAAAATCCAGAGGGTTCACGGCGGTATTGGTAATTGTCGACCGGTTTACCAAATCTTGCCTTTTTATCCCACTGCCCAAGCTACCATCCGCCATGGGTACTGCGCAAATCATCCTGAATCATGTGGTGAGAGCACATGGGGTCCCATCAGACATTGTGTCTGATCGGGGTCCACAGTTTGTAAGCCAGTGCTGGCGGGCCTTTTGCCAACTTCTTGGCGCCACGGCCAGCTTATCCTCCGGCTACCACCCGGAGTCGAATGGGCAGTCGGAGAGGCTGATCCAGGATCTGAGCAAGATGCTCAGGTGCCTGACGGCAGGGAATACGACCACGTGGTCGGATAAGTTGATATGGGCAGAGTTTGCTCACAACACCCTGCATCATTCGGCGATTGGAATGTCACCGTTTGAGGCTCAGTTCGGGTACCCTCCGCCGCTCTTTCCTGAGCAGGAGCAGCAGGTAGCGGTCCCGTCTGTACAGCTTCATGTCCGCCGCTGCCGCGCCGCCTGGCGCAAAGCTAGGCAGGCACTTGTGGCCACCCAGCGCTCTGTGAAGCGCAAAGCTGACCGCAGGCGGCAGCCGGCTCTTACCTTCCGGCCAGGCCAACGAGTACTTGTGTCAACGAGGGATCTCCCCGTTCGAGGTGCCCCACATAAGTTGGCACCCAAGTACATTGGTCCGTTCAAGGTGGTAAAGCGGATTAATCCGGTGACGTATAGGTTGGAGCTTCCTCCCCGTATGAAAGTGCATCCAACCTTTCATGTCTCCCATCTCCGACCATTTATGTGCGGGGGAGTTTTACCCCCTCCCCAACCTCCCGCCCCTCGTATCATCCAGGGTGCCCCTGCCTTCACCGTCCGCCGGTTGCTTGACAGCAGGAAGGTTCAGGGTAGCACCCAATACTTGGTGGATTGGGAAGGTTACGGCCCTGAGGAACGTTCATGGGTACCGGCTCGCCAGATCCTGGACCCTGAACTGATCCGCGAGTTCCGGCGCAACCGAGCTGCGGGTCTTGGGACCTCAGGAGCTGTCCCTAGAGGAGGGGGTTCTATAACGAGGTCTGTGGTAGCTGGTGAACGTGCCCCGGGTTCCCAGCGAAGCAGACATTACAGAGCTCAGAAAACAAAGGCCTCTTATACCAGGCCTCCTAATTAGTGCTGATCACCCGCAGCTGTGGGGCTGACTACTTAAGCCAGCTCCACACAGCAGCGGGTGTCGCACCTTTGTTTGTTTTCCGGTCCGTGGTGGCAGCTCGTCCACACGTTCGTAGCCTTAGCTGGTAGCCCTGGTGGCGTATGCCATTCGGGCAAGTAAAACCGCAAGGTTTGAGGTAACTGGTATGTTCTGTTGGTCTCGTAGATATAGTGTGGTGCGACGCGGTGCAGTCCTCGAACTGCAGTTCATTTTGCGCTAGCATTTAGCGTTAGCGGTTTCACTCAGCGCTGTGTTAAAGCGCTGAAGGTATTCTGGCACCAGTGCCTTCAGTTATTCTGAATATTGGATTCTCCAACCGCTGGGTGGCGACTCCGCTGAGCAAGCGGTTGTCGTGCCAAAGACCCCGGTTCGAATCCGCAGTCTAGGCCTGCCTAACTTTGTTTATTTGTTTCTTTCTGGTTTCAGATTGGTGTGTCAGCTCCGCGATCCAGAGCGCGCCGACCGGTCACTGCGATAGTTAGTCGCGGTGTTGGGTCTAGCGCTCCTCGGAGTTCCCCTCCTCTCCCTTCGCTCCTAAGCGTATTAGAGGTTCTCGCGCTCCCGTTTCCCAGCACCACTACAGTGCGGTGGTAACGCTCCCGGCTGCCACGCGGCTGACCGGGGTTCGCGTCCCGCTTCCTTCTGTTTTGGTTTCACTTTGTTTATTTTTCATTTAGTTGCGTCAGCAGCTCCGTCGGAGTTTCCGATCGGGTTTTTTGTGTTCTGTTTTTCGTTTGCTGTTTATCTTTCTGTTGTCCTTTATAATTAAATAAAATATTATTATTTTTATTTACTTCTGCATTTGCGTCCTTTCTTCCCACATGACATGAATAAAATGTTTTATTATTATTATTATTATATGTTGGCACAGATGTTACTTATACTTGTTTTTCACACATTTTTATAGTTTGGCTTATACAGAGGTGGAAAGTAACAAATTACATTTAGTCATGTTACTGTAATTGAGTAGTTTTTTTGTGTACTTGTACATTTTAAAGTAGATTTTACAACCTGTAATTTTACTTTTACTTTAGTATGTTTTGTATTAAGATTTGTAATTCGCTACATTTTAAATAACTTTTGGTACTGAGTAAAAAATAAATAAAATAAATAAAAATCTACATCAAACCTACTTGTACTTGTACTGTTGCAATTTAACTGTTACAGGCAGTGATGGCATAGTTACCTTGAAAAAGTAATCTGACTACTGATTACTGATTATTCCTTTAAAAAGTAACTTAGTTACTTTATGGATTACTTGATTTTAAAAGTAACTAAGTTAGATTACAAGTTACTTTATTAGTTATATAATGCGGAATATTTCAAAGATATTCCTTTGCAATACTTTATCATTTGGCTGCCAACTTGTGTGTACTGATGAGACTCAATTGAATCCCAGAACATTCTAGTGTGAATGCATGGAAAACAAATTTTAATTTTCTTTCAAGAATATGATACAGACTGACCAACACTATTACGCTAAATCAGCATTGAAAATTGACTTTACTTTTAATAGCCTTCTACAATGCTGGAGCTTCTTAAAACGGAAGATTTTCTTTTAAATAGAAGTGTTATTTACCTGCTATTAAATTGTTTTCCAACAAAATCCGCCCAATTTGGCGGATAATCGCCCAATCTGGCAACACTGGAATGCGCAG
The DNA here is from genome assembly GCF_030014385.1 of Trichomycterus rosablanca. NCBI lineage: Eukaryota > Metazoa > Chordata > Actinopteri > Siluriformes > Trichomycteridae > Trichomycterus > Trichomycterus rosablanca. The sequence goes on along the minus strand of NC_086001.1, from coordinate 19,427,447 downwards.
AAAAGCTGGCGCTTTTACTCGTAGCGCGCCACGAATACTACTAAATAGTACTACTTCTGTAATGGTGTTGGTGGTTGACATTTATGTTGAGTGTATTACTGCACTGTTTTGGTGAAGAACTACTCATCTGAGGTGCGCTGCTCCTGTGTGCAGAAATGCTTCCGCAAAAAAATTGCTGGCAAAGCGGTGGTGGGGGGGCCAGAGGGGTGGCCGAAGATTACTTTATGGTGGCCATGGCAACCACTGGCCACCCCCTGGCTCCGCCCCTGCCAAGAGGAAAGCAAAAATATCTTTTCACTAAGGAAAATGACAAAAATAGTAACGCACAGTAACTTGGATAAGTAACTTTAATCTGATTACTGGATTGGAAATAGTAACGCGTTAGATTACTCTTTACTGAAAAATGTGGTCAGATTAGAGTAACGCGTTACTAAGTAACGCGTTACAGACCATCAGTGGTTACAGGACGCGTTTTGTTCCGTATTTTTAACAGTGGGAGAGAAATGCTGCAGATTAGACTGAGACAGGGTGATGTGTATGAAACAGAAGGAAACTGCTGCTACCGTGGGAATTAGAAAGTGTTTAGTTTTTATTTTAAGTAGTGTTCACTTTTAATCTTGGTGACGCCATGTGTGCGCAGGTTTATCAGCATAACAACCTGTTTATTACTCCGCTGTTTGAGTAGCGCAGTGGGTAGAGCGCGTATTTTTCTGCTCTAGATTTGAGTTCAGCTTAGGGCGAAACTAAAGCAACTGGGGTGGGCATTGCTCCCCCTGGATTTTCTCACTGCCCGCCTAAGCAACACAGCCAGAACCGGGGCTTATCAGTGTGTCAGTGTCACTGGATCATTAAGCTCCACTTGGCTACAACTATTAAGATTCTTTAGTGTATATGTGGGAATTTGTGCACGTCCGGATGTGACAAAAATGCCTCGCGTCCAACAGTCGAATTTATCCCAGGTTTTTTTTTTTTAAGTAAAGTTTAGGTCAGGGTTCTGTGACACATGGCTCATGATGTGGCAAGTTAATAACAGTGCCAAGGATGGGCCACAGCTGTGTTGGTGAGCTTTTGTAAAGTGGTAGCCCATCAATATTGACTTGAAGTTTCAGGTGTTTTGTATTGGTCACTAAACCCTTGTTTTTTTGCAGAATGTGTGTAATTGATTGGAGCACACCAAAGTAGTAGTACTGACCACTGGCTTTATCATGAATTGCCAGATCATTTGATCTTGCTGTACTCAAGAGTGTCCTGGCATCTTTTGGCAAGATTGAGTGATACTTGCCAAGGAAATCTAGCAGTGCATTTATTGCACTGCGCGTGATGTGGTGTTGAATTGCCCGTTTTGCTAGTTCATCACGCAAAGAATCAAACTCCAGTTCTGACTCTGATCCAGAATCAAAGTCCTCACAGTCAAAAAATACATCATTAGTAATGCAACTGAGGTCATTATTACACACAGCAGATTGGCAATCCATCAACTCCAAATCATCATCATCGTCATCTTTGTCTTCAAGTAGAGCATTGTTTTCTGTTTCTGAATCAATGCTCTGCCCCCCCCTGCGCCTGAATTGACTCTAAGTCTCGATCAACCCATGCTTTTGCTTTTCGCCTAAGTGTCCAATATGATGGTTTTCTGCAAGACATTCTGTACAGTTAGACAAAAGATACAAAACAGAATCGTTGTCACATTCAATGTATGTTATTAAAGTTATTAAATGATCTATTGCTTGTTCATTACATACCTTTGTCTTTTGCACACCTGTCTTGCCAGTGAACCTGAGTGTAAGAAGACAACTGTTAGTAATTGTATGAAAAAAGGTTAATATGGTAAATAATCCATACTCCTTTGATAAATGTACACACTTAAAAAAAAATGGTTCTTCAAGGGTTCTTTAGTAAAGTGAATGACCATGAGCATTAAGGACCTATATAGGATGGAGAATTCATTGTACATGTTTCTATTTAGCACCAAGAGGGTGCTTGTAGTGTTACAATGTCAAGCTTGTAACAATAGAAGAACTCTTTTGGTGCTATATAGAACCATGCACAACACAATCTCCATCAATCTAAAGAACCATTTCACTGAGCAAAGAACCTTTTAAGCATGAAATGGTTCCATATAGAAGTCATAGTTCTAAGTAGAACTACTTCCTTAACTAAAGAACCCTTGAAAAAATCATTGTTTTGTCAAAGGGTTCTCTGAGTCATGCCACAGAAGAACTACTTTTGGTTCCATAAAATACTATGTTTGTAGAAGGGATGTGTGAGTGTGAAGAAGTCTTAAAGAATCTTAATTTGGAAAATTTAAAGGTTCTTCACACTCTCATGTCCCGTGTGCAAACTTTGTATTTTATGGTAACAAACGTGGATCTTCTGTGGCATCACTCAGAGAACCCTTTGACAGTTTTCCATAAGGAAAAAAGTAATCCTGGATTAATCTTAATCACTATCTGGGAACACTGACCCTGTGGTGTGTTGAAATGTTTGCAAAGTTCCTGATTTTGTGCACTTTTTCGACTGCTCAAATTTAGTGAAGGTAAATATATTTAAATGTAGGTTTGATCATTTTTACACATGTATTTAATAATAAATGGGAGATAATGTTAACTATCCATTGAATAACTAAAGGCCTTTATTTAGAAATGATACATCAGAATTACTTGATATTAACTGAGTGACATCTACAGATGGTGTACTATCATTATGAACTGGAATTGTTTTGTGGAAACGAGCATTCCTTTTATTAACAGTCTAGATTGAAATTAATAGAATTATTACAATATAAAAGGCCTTTATTTAAAAATGATACATCAGAAATGCTTGATATTAACTGAGTGACGTCTACAGATGGTGTACTATCATTATGAAGTGGAATTGTTTTGTGGAAACTAGAGAATTCTTTTTAATAACAGTCTAGATTTAAAATAATGGAAATTTGACAATAAAGTTCTTTACAGCACATTGTCCTTTACTTTAACTCAAGTCCCTAAGTTAAACACACTGAACATGTTGGATGCATCACAGGACAGTGAATGAATGTGTGGTCATGAGACTTCATTTACAAAATGGATTCTCTGTTCTTTAGACAAAACCTGCTCGGTTTAAAAGTGTATTTTTTTGTTTCTAAAGGTCTGTTCCAACACATTTAACAATTTATTACTGTATACATTATTCAGTTCTGACCCCATTTCTAGAACTAAATGATTAAACACAAGTTATGAAATCATTGTTGTGACATATATGTTATATATCTGGATTTTAAAATATTTACAGAAAAAGTCATGTGACAATGGACAATATTCAAAACTGTGTATGGGTTCTTATGGCTTAATGAGCATAATCTGACATGACAGCCTATGGCAGCATATGATCTGGCATTTTTATAAATCAATCAATAAAATGTTACTTTATAAGGTATATATAGTGGATCTTTTTCCACATAATTTACATATATTTTTCTATTTTATTAGAGTCTTTTCAAGCTGCTAGAAGCAAGCTGCCAAGAGCAGAAATTGTGTCAGATCTACAGACAGCAGAAGAAGATAATGTACCTGCTGTAAAAAAAAGAATCAAAAGGTAATCTTCTAATGATTAACGTTTCAGGGGAATATATAAAGATGCATTACAAGATATATGGTTCAATGGCCACACTGTATTTGCTGTAGTGTACAGGTTGTATTTGGAGTTACTGTATGACATTTTGCTTTTCCAAGCAATGTGTATGTATGTATATATGCAAATGTTTCTGTCTACTATGTAAGTTCAATTATACGTGAATACTGAAAATATGTACTTAATAAATAATAAACCTTAATTTGTAGGATAAATAGAAGATTTCTCGAATCTGACAGTGAAAGTGAAGGTGAAAAGAAAGCATATAAACCTCCTGCCAAAAGAGCCAGGCCTCACTTTGCAGAGGCACCACAGGTGACTCCACCAGACATGAATAGGCCTGTCACTTCAGTTTTAATATCTCCAGTCATTCACCAGCAAACTGTTCAGGAACAGCCAAGTCCAGTATGTTCAGGTAAGTTTCACATACTTACAATATCTTATAATTAAATATATATATATATATATATATATATATATATATACAGTGTATCACAAAAGTGAGTACACCCCTCACATTTCTGCAGATATTTAAGTATATCTTTTCATGGGACAACACTGACAAAATGACACTTTGACAAAATGAAAAGTAGTCTGTGTGCAGCTTATATAACAGTGTAAATTTATTCTTCCCTCAAAATAACTCAATATACAGCCATTAATGTCTAAACCACCGGCAACAAAAGTGAGTACACCCCTAAGAGACTACACCCCTAAATGTCCAAATTGAGCACTGCTTGTCATTTTCCCTCCAAAATGTCATATGACTCGTTAGTGTTACTAGGTCTCAGGTGTGCATAGGGAGCAGGTGTGTTCAATTTAGTAGTACAGCTCTCACACTCTCTCATACTGGTCACTGAAAGTTCCAACATGGCACCTCATGGCAAAGAACTCTCTGAGGATCTTAAAAGATGAATTGTTGCGCTACATGAAGATGGCCAAGGCTACAAGAAGATTGCCAACACCCTGAAACTGAGCTGCAGCACAGTGGCCAAGATCATCCAGCGTTTTAAAAGAGCAGGGTCCACTCAGAACAGACCTCGCGTTGGTCGTCCAAAGAAGCTGAGTGCACGTGCTCAGCGTCACATCCAACTGCTGTCTTTGAAAGATATGCGCAGGAGTGCTGTCAGCATTGCTGCAGAGATTGAAAAGGTGGGGGGTCAGCCTGTCAGTGCTCAGACCATACGCCGCACACTACATCAAATTGGTCTGCATGGCTGTCACCCCAGAAGGAAGCCTCTTCTGAAGTCTCTACAAAAGAAAGCCCGCAAACAGTTTGCTGAAGACATGTCAACAAAGGACATGGATTACTGGAACCATGTCCTATGGTCTGATGAGACCAAGACTAATTTGTTTGGTTCAGATGGTCTCAAGCATGTGTGGCGGCAATCAGGTGAGGAGTACAAAGATAAGTGTGTCATGCCTACAGTCAAGCATGGTGGTGGGAATGCCATGGTCTGGGGCTGCATGAGTGCAGCAGGTGTTGGGGAGTTACATTTCATTGAGGGACACATGAACTCCAATATGTACTGTGAAATACTGAAGCAGAGCATGATCCCCTCCCTCCGGAAACTGGGTCGCAGGGCAGTGTTCCAGCATGATAATGACCCCAAACACACCTCTAAGATGACCACTGCTTTATTGAAGAGGCTGAGGGTAAAGGTGATGGACTGGCCAAGCATGTCTCCAGACCTAAACCCAATAGAACATCTTTGGGGCATCCTCAAGTGGAAGGTGGAGGAGCGCAAAGTCTTGAATATCCGCCAGCTCTGTGATGTCGTCATGGAGGAGTGGAAAAGCATTCCAGTGGCAACCTGTGAAGCTCTGGTAAACTCCATGCCCAGGAGAGTTAAGGCAGTTCTGGGAAATAATGGTGGCCACACAAAATATTGACACTTCAGGAACTTTCACTAAGGGGTGTACTCACTTTTGTTGCCGGTGGTTTAGACATTAATGGCTGTATATTGAGTTATTTTGAGGGAAGAATAAATTTACACTGTTATATAAGCTGCACACAGACTACTTTTCATTGTGTCAAAGTGTCATTTTGTCAGTGTTGTCCCATGAAAAGATATACTTAAATATCTGCAGAAATGTGAGGGGTGTACTCACTTTTGTGATACACTGTATATATACATTTATTCTTCCCTCAAAATAACTCAATATACAGCCATTAATGTCTAAACCACCGGCAACAAAAGTGAGTACACCCCTAAGAGACTACACCCCTAAATGTCCAAATTGAGCACTGCTTGTCATTTTCCCTCCAAAATGTCATGTGATTTGTTAGTGTTACTAGGTCTCAGGTGTGCATAGGGAGCAGGTGTGTTCAATGTAGTAGTACAGCTCTCACACTCTCTCATACTGGTCACTGAAAGTTCCAACATGGCACCTCATGGCAAAGAACTCTCTGAGGATCTTAAAAGACGAATTGTTGCGCTACATGAAGATGGCCAAGGCTACAAGAAGATTGCCAACACCCTGAAACTGAGCTGCAGCACAGTGGCCAAGATCATCCAGCGTTTTAAAAGAGCAGAGTCCACTCCTAACAGACCTCGCGTTGGTCGTCCAAAGAAGCTGAGTGCACGTGCTCAGCGTCATATCCAACTGCTGTCTTTGAAAGATAGGCGCAGGAGTGCTGTCAGCATTGCTGCAGAGATTGAAAAGGTGGGGGGTCAGCCTGTCAGTGCTCAGACCATACGCCGCACACTACATCAAATTGGTCTGCATGGCTGTCACCCCAGAAGGAAGCCTCTTCTGAAGTCTCTACACAAGAAAGCCCGCAAACAGTTTGCTGAAGACATGTCAACAAAGGACATGGAGTACTGGAACCATGTCCTATGGTCTGATGAGACCAAGATTAATTTGTTTGGTTCAGATGGTCTCAAGCATGTGTGGCGGCAATCAGGTGAGGAGTACAAAGATAAGTGTGTCATGCCTAAAGTCAAGCATGGTGGTGGGAATGCCATGGTCTGGGGCTGCATGAGTGCAGCAGGTGTTGGGGAGTTACATTTCATTGAGGGACACATGAACTCCAATATGTACTGTGAAATACTGAAGCAGATCATGATCCCCTCCCTCCGGAAACTGGGTCGCAGGGCAGTGTTCCAGCATGATAATGACCCCAAACACACCTCTAAGACGACCACTGCTTTATTGAAGAGGCTGAGGGTAAAGGTGATGGACTGGCCAAGCATGTCTCCAGACCTAAACCCAATAGAACATCTTTGGGGCATCCTCAAGCGGAAGGTGGACGAGCGCAAAGTCTCGAATATCCGCCAGCTCCGTGATGTCGTCATGGAGGAGTGGAAAAGCATTCCAGTGGCAACCTGTGAAGCTCTGGTAAACTCCATGCCCAGGAGAGTTAAGGCAGTTCTGGGAAATAATGGTGGCCACACAAAATATTGACACTTCAGGAACTTTCACTAAGGGGTGTACTCACTTTTGTTGCCGGTGGTTTAGACATTAATGGCTGTATATTGAGTTATTTTGAGGGAAGAATAAATTTACACTGTTATATAAGCTGCACACAGACTACTTTTCATTGTGTCAAAGTGTCATTTTGTCAGTGTTGTCCCATGAAAAGATATACTTAAATATCTGCAGAAATGTGAGGGGTGTACTCACTTTTGTGATACACTGTATATATATATGTATATATATATATATATATATATATATATATATATATATATACAGTGGGGGAAATAAGTATTTGATCCCCTGCTGATTTTGTAAGTTTACCCCCTTACAAAGACTTGAACAGTCTATAATTTTTATGGAAGGTTTATTTTAACAGAGAGAGACAGAATATCAACAAAAAATCCAGAAAAAAACATTAAATAAAAGTTATAAATTAATTTGTATTTAATTAAGAGAAATAAGTATTTGATCCCCTACCAACCAGCAAGAATTCTGACCCCCACAGACCGGTTATGTGCCCATGAGGCACACAAATTAGTCCTGTCCCTGTATAAAAGACACCTGTCACAGAATCAGTTTCTTCCGTTCAAATCTCTCGACCACCATGGGCAAGACCAAAGAGCTATCAAAGGACGTCAGGGACAAGATTGTAGACCTGCACAATGGGCCACAAGACCATCAGCAAGAAGCTTGGTGAGAAAGAGACCACTGTTGGTGCGATAATTTGAAAATGGAAGAAATACAAGATCACAGTCAATCACCCTCACTCTGGAGCTCCATGCAAGATCTCACCTGGTGGGGTAAGAATGATTCTGAGAAAGGTGAGGTCAGTCCAGAATTACATGGGAGGAGCTTGTCAATGATCTAAAGGGAGCTGGGAGCAGAGAAATGCTGGATATAACCCCAAGAACACCATCCCCACCGGGCATTTCTCTGCCTCCAAACACGGCGAGTGGAGTTGATGCCAAAGAGCTCAATTTTGGTCTCATCTGACCATATCACATTCTCCCAAGCTTTCTCTGAATCATTCAGGTGTTCATTGGCAAACTTCAGACGGGCCTGTACATGAGCCTTCTTGAGCAAAGGGACTTTGCGGGCACTGCAGGATCTCAATCTATTACGGCGAAGTGTGTTACTAATGGTTTTCTTGGTGACTGTGCTCCCAGCTCCCTTGAGATCATTGACAAGCTCCTCCCGTGTAATTCTGGACTGACCTCACCTTTCACAGAATCATTCTTACCCCACCAGGTTTACATTTACTTTACTAATATTTTTTCAATTCATTCTTTCAGGCTGCATTTCCACTGTAAGGAAAACCTATTTTTATTCAGAAGCATACTGGTGGCATAATTCATGTCGGGCCAGACAAATAACAAATCCATCATACAGAACTGGTCCCTCTTTGTAAGAAAAAGTTGATTTTAGACTGGCCCAAGTTCATTTTATACCTAAAATCTAACTGCCAACATGGCACACTCAGCAATGGTGCACATGAAAATTGATTCAAAGGGGCAATTTCAGAAGCATACTGGTGGCATAATTCAAGTCGGGCCAGACAAATAACAAATCCATTATACAGAACTGGTCCCTCTCTGTAAGAAAAAGTTGATTTTAGACTGGCCCAAGTTCATTTTATACCTAAAATCTATAGCCAACATGGCACACTCAGCAATGGTGCACATGAAAATTGATTCAAAGGGGCAATTTCAGTGTCACCCCCCGTACTCTACCTGCCACAAATTCATTCATTGTCTGTAGGAAGTCCCCAGGTCGGCGGTGTAGCTGGTTTCTTAGAATAACTCGTTTTGTTGTTCTGAACCAGTTCTCTACAGAAGCATTCGTATCCCGAGTTTTGTTTTTTAACATCAGTCCTGACCAAAGGGGTATGGTGCCTGTGTAACGTTTCAACACGTCCACTAACACAGTGCAGAAGTTTGGATTTTCTGTGCATGTCTCATCACCTTCGTCATCATCGTCTTCCTCATACTTACTTCTTCCTTCACGTGCATCTTAAAAGATGTGGGCCAATATTGTTGTGAAAGGTGAGCCTTTTGTGAAACCCAAGTCATCTTGTGGTTCTGCATCAGTGCAAGTCTCCACCTCATTAGGTGTCAGCAAATCTGTTGACTGGTTTTCAATAGCTTTCTTCAGGGAACTTAAACACTGCTTGTAAGCATTTGTCTGCTTTTTTGCTGTAAAAACACAAGCAATTCTTCTGATAAGGATCTTAACTTTGGTTAGTGATACTGTATTTAGCAGAAGACCAAAGGAGTAGAGAAACAGGTCCTTAGTTGATTTCTTGGCCTTTATCTTTGAGGTCTTCACAGACAGGAGTTTCATGATATGAGCTGAGCATACATGGATAACTGTGAATTTGCACTGCTCTTTTTCTTGCAAAACCAATAAGCATCTTGTTAAGTAATCCTGAATGTTGCACTTGTTAAAAACCTGTGTAACTGCATGTATCATGGCCCAGCTAAAATCAGTTTCAACCTTTTGTGGTTGCAGCTGAATCCTAAATCCGTTGAAAAAATCTCTGCTCAGGCAAGCTAACCAATTCTGTATTGTGGGAGTGCTCTGATCAGAACTAAGCATCTCTGCAACTGGAAGAGTGGTTTGTGTTGTAGATTGTGTTGATATACACAAGGCATAATACAGAATTTTATTCGGTCAGTAACTTGGCTTTGACACAACTGTTCCTGTGGAATCCAAGTAAAGTAGGCATGCTTTTGATTTTTGCAGGTCTCTCAATAGATGGAGTTGAGCATCAGTAAAAATATGTATTATGAAAGGAGAAACACTTACATATTGCAAACTGCTGTGTTTGGTAATTGCAGGAGGTTTTGAAGTGTTTTGCAATTGCAGTAAAAAGAGGCATTCCAAATATTCATTAGGATCAAGGCGATTTTTCAGTTTTTTCTCACTTGAAATTTTCTGGAGAACAGAAAGTGATGGGACATCTGTAATGTTCCCATGGGATATTTTGTCTTCATCAGCATGTGCAAGTTTCTTCGTGTGAACATGCATTGGTGTGCACTCACCAAGTTCTGATTTTAACATTTCCCTGACCTGGTTTTCGCAGTGTCGCTTATGATATTCCCCTTGAGAATGGTGAATATTTCCTATTATCTTAACCCTTATGACAATTTCACTTTGGTACTTCTGTGGCCTTTTAGTTAACACAAGCTTGTAACTTGTACAGTCACTGAATTTGCAGACTGCTCTTCCTTGCCAATACGGGCAATTTTTTTTTCCGTGAAAGGGATTTTCGAACTCTATTATACTTAAAGGTCAAAACACAAAATTTATTGACCTCTGAAATTTTACTGGCCATGATGTCTGTCCATGCACCCTTCAGAGCTGCATATTGACTGTCTTCTTCTGGCTTTATTGCCTCCCATTCTGTTCTAGACAAGGTAATCCTAAAGTCTGATGAACAGGTTGGTGTGACACGTGGTGTCTCATTTATGTTTTCTTCATCACCATCTTCATCATCATCATTGTCATCATCAACATCATTGTTGTCATCACCATCATCATCATTGTGGTCATCATCACCACCACCATCATCATCATCATTATCGTTGTTGTCATCATCACCATCAGCATTATTTTCAGCAAGTTCAACTTTTTCATCCGACTGAAATAATCGCTTCCTTGGATGTTTTTTATGTGTGGTTTGTTTTCCCTTCTTTTCGTTTCGTGAACATTTTGGACAATACCATGGGGAAATGACACGGATGTCCTCTATGCTTTTATAGCCCACACATATAGGGTGAAACCAGTCTTTGCAGTCATCACATTGAGCATATGGCTCATTAGGGTCATTTACCTTTTGAACATGTATTTACCTTTTGAACTGGTTGTTCAAAATAGAAACAGCTATTCTACCCCATATGGAATCTGGATTTCTATAGCCTTCATGATCCAAAACATTAAGATTTCTTTGAAACAGATTTATAATGGTCTCCTCGGTTTCATTTTGGTTTTTTAAATGTTTCCACGACATGGCAAAGTGGAAAAAAAAGACTGCGCTCACGCCAACTGCACTTTGAGAAAGTTCACTGACAGTTTGTTGCGCGTTTTACGGAACACCGGTGCTACACAGTGAAGGGAAAAAAAAGTTTAAAATTACAGAGGTACAATTTTTGTAATGTAAATTTTTTTTTATTTATAAATATAAATAGAAGAAATTAAAGATGTGATGCTTCAGGCCAGCATGTGGAAGAGTCCTAAAAGAGTTCATCTGTTGATGACCCTATACACATGGACTGAACCAAACATTAGGGTAACATCTCCCGATTTGAGATTTTTTAAAATATATATATTAAGTTACTGTAAGTCGTAAATGGAAGTTAAAAAAAAAGAATGAAAATGAAAATAAATTATATATTTTTATGTGTATATACTGTATATTTAGTTAAAAAAGATTAAAACACACTTTGGAGGCCCCCCTGAAAGGAGGTGAGGCAAGGCAAGGCAAGTTTATTTGTATAGCACCTTTCATACACAGTGGCAATTCAAAGTGCTTTACATAAGGAAAAATTAAAAGCATTAAAACATTCCTGAGATCTAGAACCTCAGAAAGACTTCTTGCAAACATTTAGTTACAATTAAGACAACATGAAATTCAAACAAGAGAGATAAAAATTAAGAACATGAAAAATTAAAAGAAAATATTGTAAAATATACCCTACAATTTGGGAAATACGAAATTAAAAAAAGAGAGATAAGCAATTAAAACATGAAAACTAAAAGAAAATATAGTAAAATATACACTACAATTTAGAATGTACACTACTCTATAAAAAGAATTATTAAGAGCATGAAAAACTAAAAGAAATAGGGTAATAGCAAAAATTTCGAGCTCAATATGTCACAAAGGCTTAGGTCTAAGTTGCTAAGGCCAACAGACTCCAGCTTCTCTTTGGCTGAGCTTTTATCTGGTTCTGGTTCAGATTTGGGAAGATTGGAAGAGTGCTCTGAGGGCAGCTGGTCAGTTCAAAATCTTCTAATGCAACACAAGGAAAAACATCAGCAAGTTTTGCATTCCGTCTCAGGAAAACAGGTTTATCAGAAAGGTTCATGATTTTCAAAGGAACCCATCTGTCTGCCCACAATGGAGTCACAATTCTGGCAACCATGATGCCTCTTGGAGCTGAGCAAGATGTTGTGGGTTCTGTCATGACTGCACTGCCTGGTGACAGCAAAGTGATCTTTGGCAGTTTTCCCCACACAAGATACTCATGACCAGGTTCAAGGCAAGTGGCAGAGTTACACTTCACTGTACCCAATTTGTCCGGTATTTTATCGCCCTTCCAACGATTCAATCCAGCCAACATGGTCAAAAACTGTTCCGTTTCGGGGTCAGTGCAACATGGTTCACTTACAGCCTTCCAGTAATTGTCACATTTCTTTGATTCTCGCAAAACATGCTTAATTACATTGGTCCCCAGAATTAATTCATCATGCTGTCCTTCTACCACTAAAGTAGGCACAATGATTTTGCAGCCATACACTTCCATTTCAGTATTGAAAACTGATTTTGGGTTTGCACGCTGACCTCCAACACCCACTAGCATAACATCAGCAGAAAACCTGTCTTGCTCATCTATGGCACCTGCATCTAATAGAGAACGTTCAGCCACCTCGTTCATTGTGCATGCCATTGAGCCACTATCCAACATGGCACCCAATGTCACTTTATCACCAACTCTGACAGGTGTGTAGAATAGACTGTCGCTTCGACCGATAATGTGTGTGTTCTGATACACTAAAGTCACATTGTCTTTTGTATTGGCATTGCTAGCTGTCTGAAATAACTCACTAAAGTCAACTTCATCTGAATGGGAGTTTGCGACTTGACCCGTACTGCCCCCCACCGAATACAGGTCAGCTAGTTTCCCTCATTTGGTTTTAAATGCAGGGAAGGCCTGTTTGAACATTGCCGTCTGGAGGCAACTAAGGCAAAGATGGTCAGACTTGCAGTGTGACAGAGTTGAATGGCTGTTCTCACCACAGACTTTGCATGGCGGCGAGTTAAAATCAGAACGAGGTTTTTGCCCGTGTACATGCGATGACGCACTGTGCTGCTCCACTTTTGACAGCACCTGTTCCAACATACTCAATACTAAAAAACAGTCAGTTTGCTCCTCACACTCTTCATACGTTTCTACTTTAACACGCCCAGCGTCTGCCTGTCCAGATTCAGGTTGTCTTCAGTCCCATGACCAACACCCTATGACATCTAACCTTTCACAAAGCGTTCAGCAGACAGATCTGCTGACAGACAGAACAATGTTCTTGGTCACATGATGTAGCTGAAACGGGGGTACACGTCTGTTGCAATTCAGTTTTAGCAACTGTAGCAGAATGACTCTTTAAGGGTGCATGTACGTTAGGCTTTACTGATTTACTGAAGCCCTCAGTTCTTCCTGGTATTCATCAATACGCACTTGAATATCACTTGATGACCACTCACTTATTGGCTTGCATTTAAAAATGTATGATAGACCAGAATCAGGGCAATGTTTTACAAACATGCGAGCCACCTCCCCACTAATGTTTTCCATTCTCCTCCCTTGACGTTGTAGTCCTTCATCTGCTGTGTCTGCTGCTTTATTAAGCCTGATCCAGTAATCAACAGGACTTTCCTGGTATTTGGGCAGTGTGGTATAGAAATCTTCAAGAGGAAGGCATGATGAGGACTCACTAAAGTAACGTATGAGAATGTCATATAAGATTTCTGGATTCTGTTTCACATCTAGTAGTTCATTGCTTCTCAAAGCTATTTTTACCACATCTCTGGCTTTGCCCATTAACCTGCTTAAAATCTCCTCTGCTTGCTCCGTCAACACACAATTCTGCTTTTTCAGACGTCTTTGTTATATCCACCCACTCTTTGACTGTATATTTGTCAGTGCTGTCCCCCCTAAACACTTTAGGCTTGCGTTCAGTTTTAACATGTACAGTCACTTCAGGTGTGTCTTGTTTAGTCGAACATTGTATTGGACTGGTGTTTGTTTTGTCACTGTCATTGTCTCTACCAAGAAATCCTGTAGTCATTAGTCTAGTTGCAACTGAATCACCTATTTGCATTCCCAACTGACCTATCATATCAGCCAATTGCTGAAAGCTAACACTGTCACTTGTGGAAGTAGAAGTTACTGGACCTTCACTTAAGTACTGTCCCATAGGAGACCACCCTGGGCTCTGAATACATCCCCTACCCCTACCAATACCTGTCATGACCTGGGAGTCATCCCTACCTCCACTGTAATACCCACTAGAGGCCATCTTGTTCTCCAAATGCACACCAGATACAAAACTTTTACCTCTGCCTATATTAGGTCTAAAACTTTCATCAGATCTACTCATTTTGTCAGCCATTGTTCATCCTATACTGACCAAAACAATAGTAAAAATAAAATACTTATCAATAAATAAAAGAAATGGTCAAAAATGAGTAACTTTAAGCTCAGATGCTGTAAAACAGAATATATAAATCTTTTCGGTAATTATATTGTTTCTTTCAAGAAGGAAAATAATAATAATAAAAATGTACAACAATACATTGACAATTGTTTGTGATCGTATAGTGGGATAAATGACTTTTGACTAGTATAGAGAGAGTTTTTTTTTCTTTTTTTCTCTTTTCGAAGCTTCACTGAACAGATTTACATTTTATAACATTTTTAGGACAAATGACAACATACCTGCATAAAACACACATACAATCCTTTAATTCAGACTGTATTCTGCAACTGCACAAGCTCTATAAAGATAAAAAGAAAGATGAGATTAAGCGCATTTGCCCAGTATAACATGATTGGCGCCAAAAAAATAATCCGGAACTAAAGTTACAAACTATTAAATATGCGCCAATATTGGACAAAAATCACATCAATCAAGTTACATGACCGATATTACAGAGCATGTTTGTAGTAATTCACTTTACAAGTACATATGTCCCTTTTAAAATATGAAATAGCTCACGGAGCTTTTTAACACTGTGGAGTAAGGAAAGCGCTAAGGGACAATTATAGAAGCTTTGCAGTTGCGCATGTGTGAAACAGGGAATTGCAGTCCATTAAACCACATTAAACATATACAACATATGAACAATACATTATTTTTAGAAAATACAAAAACTAATAGTAATAGTGTATTATAATAGTATAGTATAATAGTACAATAGTATAGTATAATAATTCATTAACTTAACAAATAATTTTGCTAGAATTCACTAAAATAAGGGTATTAATATTATAACTTTTTAACTCCGTTACATACATCCACAAGGTGGACCAACAAAGCAGGTGTGTATAATAATAGAGTGGACAGTAAGTTGACTCATTGTTTAAAAAGTCTAGCAACACTGCTGTGTGTGATCCTTTTAAACCAGCACAACACACACTAACACTCCACCACCACGTCCGTGTCACTGCAGTGCTGAGAATGATCCACCACCCATAATACTTGCTCTGAGGTGGTCCTGTGGAGGTCCTGACCATTGAAGAATAAGGTAAAAGGGGGATAACAAAGTATGCAGAGGAACTGATGGACGACAGTGGAACTGTAGAGCTACAAAGTGCTTCTATATGGCTAGTGGAGCTTTTTTTTATAGAAAGTTATTTTAAAAGTTAATTGTAGACGACAGTTAACTTAACTGAAGTGTGTGTACTTCTTTATATTATTTCTGTTATGAAAAACTTTTTCTTTCTCACTACTAAAAATACTTAATAACTAAAATACTTGTTAGTATACTTGTTATACTTGAGATTTCTCTCTGACATTGCAGTAAACATGGACAGCAAGTAGAACTTTGCTAATTTGTTGGCCTGTAAAAGATCAGCACCATGCACCATGTTAATAAACTCAGACATGAATGTGAATTAGACAGACACTGAGCTGAAATAAATGGTAGAATTCCATATGATAGATGGGGTTATTAGATGTACAACATAAACATAATGTCCTGTCTCTAAATAGCTAAATGAATAAACAAAAAATACAGAATCTAAATTGCACAGATTTTCTATTTCAGGTTATTTACTGCAATAAACTAGCAGATTTACTAAAACTTAATAATAGGCTTTCAGTCTGTTAATCCCTATCCGAACCCCTATACTTCTGCAGGTGCAGTGAGACAGAATTCATTCTGCAGCAAAGCAGTCGATGAGGAAATTGAAAAATATATGAAAAGATGGCAGCAGAAAAAAAGACTGGAAAAAGCAAGACCAAAGGAAAGAAACTTTACCTATATATATACAGTGTATTACAAAAGTGAGTACACCCCTCACATTTCTGCAAATATTTCATTATATCTTTTCATGGGACAACACTATAGACATGAAACTTGGATATAACTTAGAGTAGTCAGTGTACAACTTGTATAGCAGTGTAGATTTACTGTCTTCTGAAAATAACTCAACACACAGCCATTAATGTCTAAATAGCTGGCAACATAAGTGAGTACACCCTACAGTGAACATGTCCAAATTGTGCCCAAATGTGTCGTTGTCCCTCCCTGGTGTCATGTGTCAAGGTCCCAGGTGTAAATGGGGAGCAGGTTAGCCTGTCAGTGCTCAGACCATACGCCGCACACTGCATCAACTCGGTCTGCATGGTCGTCATCCCAGAAGGAAGCTGACGCACAAGAAAGCCCACAAACAGTTTGCTGAAGACAAGCAGTCCAAGAACATGGGTTACTGGAATGCCCTGTGGTCTGACGAGACCAAGATAAACTTGTTTGGCTCAGATGGTGTCCAGCATGTGTGGCGGCGCCCTGGTGAGAAGTACCAAGACAACTGTATCTTGCCTACAGTCAAGCATGGTGGTGGTAGCATCATGGTCTTGGGCTGCATGAGTGTTGCTGGCACTGGGGAGCTGCAGTTCATTGAGGGAAACATGAATTCCAACATGTACTGTGACATTCTGAAACAGAGCATGATCCCCTCCCTTCCAAAACTGGGCCTCATGGCAGTTTTCCAACAGGATAACGACCCCAAACACAACCTCCAAGATGACAACTGCCTTGCTGAGGAAGCTGAAGGTAAAGGTGATGGACTAAACCCAATTGAGCACCTGTGGCGCATCCTCAAGTGGAAGGTGGAGGAGTTCAAGGTGTCTAACATCCACCAGCTCCGTGATGTCATCATGGAGGAGTGGAAGAGGATTCCAGTAGCAGCCTGTTCAGCTCTGGTGAATTCCATGCCCAGGAGGGTTAAGGCAGTGCTGGATAATAATGGTGGTCACACAAAATATTGACACTTTGGGCACAATTTGGACATGTTCACTGTGGGGTGTACTCACTTATGTTGCCAGCCATTTAGACATTAATGGCTGTGTGTTGAGTTATTTTCAGAAGACAGTAAATCTACTCTGCTATACAAGTTGTACACTGACTACTCTAACTTATATCCAAGTTTTATTTCTATAGTGTTGTCCCATGAAAAGATATAATAAAATATTTGCAGAAATGTGAGGGGTGTACTCACTTTTGTGATACACTGTATATAGTAGTACATAGTATGTATAGTTCTATTATGTATGTATAGGATAGTATTGATATTTGCTATATTTATATATATATATATATACAGTATATGTGTATGATAAATATTTATGGTATGTGTATAGGATGTATTAGTAGAGGTAGTAGATGTAGTAGTAGTAGTATGTTTAGTAGTATTGTGTATGCGTAGTATAGTATTTATATTTACAATATTGTTCACTTTTATAATTATTATTCTTATATGCAATTACACTGCCTGGCCAAAAAAGGTCATCACCTGGATTTAACTAAGCAAATAGGTAAGAACCTCCCATTGGATAATTACTTCATGGGTGATTGTTTCAGCTGGCAACAAGTTATTTACCCCTAACTGTTGCAGTGAGTAGCTTCTCATTTGTTAACCATGTGGAAAGACATCCTGTGGTCGTGGAAATTTATTTATTTATTTATTTATTAGGATTTTAATGTCATGCTCCACACTCTTTGGTTACATTCATGACAGACACATGGTAGTTACTCGTTACACAAGGTTCATCACTTCTCAAGGTTATATCGAACACAGTCATGGACAATTTTGTATCTCCAATTCACCTCACTTGCATGTTTTTGGACTGTGGGAGGAAACCCACGCAGGCACGGGGAGAACATGCAAACTCAACACAGAAAGGACCCGGACCGCCCCACCTGGGGATCGAACCCAGGACCTTCTTGGCCTCGTGGTCGTGGAAAAGATGTTAATCTGTTTCAGAAGGGTCAAATTATTGGCATACATCAAGCAGAGAAAACATCTAAGGAGAAGCTGAAACTACTAAAATCGGGTTAAGAACTGTCTAACGCATTATTAAAAAGTGGAAGGACAGTGGGGAAACAGCATCTTCGAGGAAAATCTTGAACGATTGTAATCGGCGATCACTTAAACGTTTGGTGAAGTCAAATGGTAGAAAAACTCCAGTAGAGAGATGTTTAATAGTGACAGTAAGAGCATTGTGAAGGGAACTCGAGGGATTGGGACTAAACAGCTGTGTAGCCTTAAGAAAACCACTTGTCAGTGAGGCTAACCAGCAAAAACGGCTTCAATTTGCTAGGGAGCATAAAGATTGGACTCTGGAGCAATGGAAGAAGGTCATGTGGTCTGATGAGTCCAGATTTACCCTGTTTCAGAGTGATGGGTACATCAGGGTAAGAAAAGAGGCGGCTGAAGTGATGCACCCATCATGCCTAGTGCCTATCGTACAAGCCTGTGGGGGCAGCGCTATGATCTGTGGTTGCTGCAGTTGGTCAGGTCTATTTCATCAATGGATTTTTTCTTCCCTGATGGCACGGGCGTATTCCAAGATGACAATGCCAGTATTCATCGGGCTCAAATTGTGAAAGAGTGGTTCAGGGAGCATGAGACATCATTTTTACACATGGATTGGCCACCACAGAGACCTGAACACCATTGAGAATCTTTGGTATGTGCTGGAGAAGACTTGGCGCAGTGGTCCAAATCTCCCATCATCAATACAAGATCTTTGCAGAAGCTTGTGGAAACGATGCCACAGCGAATGTGTGCTGTAATCAAAGCTAAAGGCGGTCCAACCAAATATTAGAGTGTGTGATCTTTTTTTTTGGCCAGGCAGTGTATATGTTATTTTCTATATATAATATTCATATAGTTGTCATTTTGGTTCACTTTTATAATATTCTGATTATTATTATTATTATACTACTTGCTGCAATTATCTTAATAAAATACTTTCTGCTGCACAATCTGTAGTTAATCTGTAGCATAAATGTACTATTTTATTTATGAGGATGTGAAATGAGAAGAAAACGGTAAATAAATGGTATCGCAGTGTTTCGGGGGCAATTCCGGCCCAGTTATGGGAGAGTCGGCGGAGATCTGGCATCCGGATTTGGGCCAGTGTATTTGGGCCGATTCTGGGCAGTCATTCAAAAAGAGTCAGAGCCGACACGGGCTGCTGGCACTGAACCAGATGCGGCAGGCTCGGCTGGCAGGAGCTGCGCCGGAAGTGGGCCACAATTACAAGGCTAGCTGGGTTTGCTTGAGACGGTCCATGTAGATCAACTTACAAGTACCAACTATAAAACTATGAAAGGTTAGTACAAGGTTCCCTTAAAGGTTTCAATAATTTTAAGGTTACGGGAACGTTAGGGGAACGTTCCCAGAACTATAATGCACAACCAAACGGGAACGTTCTATTTCCGTAAAGAAAACTTTCCTGGGGAACCAAAGGGCAACCAAAATGATCCGTTCCCAGAACGTTCTGGGAACCAAAAACTAACGTTCCCAGAACGTTCTGGGAACCAAAAATTGTTAGCTGGGGTTAACTGCTGCTCTTTAGGACTAAAAACTTACTAGAACATTATATTAAAAATACTGATATACTGTAGTAACAGAACAATATATATAATAAAATAATTTCGTATTTTTGATAATTAATAAATATATTATAGCTATGTTTTAACGTTAGCCAAAAATGCTAGCTTGGCAGGTACGGTAAACTAACTATCTAGCCAGCTATACATAAATATGGCAGCAAAAGGCTATCAAAATTAATTTAAAACATACATCTAAAGGAAACTTACACTGATATTATGAATACGATATAAACCATCCAACAATATAGCCAAGTTATATTACACACATAATATTTTTAAACGATTACATTAGTTACCTATAGAATTGGATGAATTATAATTTTCTAAAATTAAATGAGGACAAAACCGAAGTTCTAGTTGTTGGTCTAGACAACATACCCAGAGATTTGGAGATGGCCCTTGGTTCTCTCGTTTCAAGAATTAACACTTCCCCAAGAAATTTGGGTGTTGTGTTTGATTCTCACTTGCAATTTTCTGGCCATATAAATAAGCTTGTTCAGTCTTGCTTCCTTCAGCTAAGAAATATTGCAAAGCTTAGACAGGTTTTGTCTTTTCAAGACTTGGAGAAAATCATCCATGCTTTTATTTCATCTCGACTGGATTACTGCAATCATGGCTGGATTACTGACCGGGCCAGTGGGGCCAGCGCCCAGGGGCCCTTGAGGTCAGGGGGCCCCGGGGGGGCCCTGGCCCAAAACATTTTGCGATGCCTATCAACATTTATGATACAATATATTTTTATTTCCGAGGGCCCTCCATTTTAAGGATCCTCTGACTATTAGGGACTTTGACCCCAGGGCCTCTTGGGGGCCCTAGCCATGCTTTTGGGGCCCCTAGCCATGCTTTTGGGCCCTAGCCGAAATACTTCTCTGTTATAGTTGACTCCACTCCAGACCTTGCTCATGTGGACCAACTTACTTTTATTTTCAGGTTTGTTAATAATGACGGACATGTAGTTGAGCGTTTTCTAGCTTTTGAGCCTATTGAAAACCATAGTGGGGACAGTTTGGCAGAGTGTGTCGTTGCTATGGTGGAGAATCTGGGCCTAGACTTATCCAACTGCAGGGGCCAGTCATATGATAATGCAAGTAACATGTGGGGAAAGTACAATGGAGTCCAAGCTCATCTTAAACAAAGAAACCCTTTGATTTGTTATGTCCCCTGTGCAGCACATTCACTGAATTTAGTTGTGTCAATGCTGTTGACAGTAGCCCAGAAGCTGAACTTTTTTTTGACTTTGTACAGGCAATGTACACATTTTGTGCATCATCTACACACAGGTGGGGAAAGGTTTTCCGTGATACTGATATCAAACTCACACTGAAATCACTGTCAGGTACTCGATGGAGCGGACGAGCTGAGTCAACTAAGGCTCTTTGGAAATATTATGCACAACTGAGAGAGGCATTGAATGATATGTCTAAAGATATGGAGGAGAAATGTGTAACTCGAAGTGAAGCCTCTGCACTCTGTGACAAATTGGACACGTTGGAGATGGCCTTCATGGCATACTTCTGGGACACAATACTACAGAGGTTCCAAGCCACAAGCCTGCAGCTGCAGAAGCATGATATTGACATATGTACAGCTACACAACTTCTCTTGTCTTTACGAGACTTTGTGGCAGCACAGAGAGATAACTTTGAGGTGTTTGAAGGGGCAGCTTTAAATGTCACCACTGCTGTCTCCCAAGAGTACAGGCATGACCTCCAGCGTACAAAGAAGCGCAAAATTATGTCTGATGATAATGCAGAGCCAGGTGTAGCATTTAACGGAAAGGACAAGTTTCGGATCGAAACTTTCAATGTTGTCATTGACAAACTTGTGTCCTGTCTCAACCACCGTTTGAATGCATACACACACTTAACTGAGCTATTTGATGTTCTTTTCATGCCTGACAATATGTCCAACAGTGAGCTCACTTTAAAGGCTAACTCACTCGCTGCAGCATATCCTTCAGATCTGAACATGAGCCTGGCAGATTAATTGATACAATACAAATCATTCATAACAGAAAAAGAAAAATGTCCTAGTAAAATGCTCAAATTGGATTGGGCAACTCTTTGCCCAGGGGCCCAGACAGCTTTGTATACTTGCCTCAGTCAAGGAGCTGTGTCAAGACTCCAGATGGTTCAGAATGCAGCTGCTCGGCTTTTAACAAAAACTAGACGTAGAGACCACATCAGTCCAGTGCTGGCCTGGCAGTAAAATTTAGGATAGATTTTAAAATTTTAGTTCTTACCTTTAAGGCTCTACATGGGGAAGCACCTGATTATATTTGTGAATTGCTGGTTCCTCACAAAAGTTGTAGGTCTTTGAGGTCATCTAATAAAGAGCTTCTGGTTGTGCCCCGTACCAAACAGAGGCGGAAAGGGGACTGTGCTTTTTCTGTCCAGGCTCCTAAATTATGGAATAGTCTCCCACTCTATATCAGACTCTCTGAGTCTACATTAACCTTCAAGAAATGTCTTAAGACACATTTTTATTCATTAGCATTTCAGAGTAGTGATCTTAAGCAATGGGGCTGACGTTCTTTGGTAAAGTGTATGTGTATGTGTATGTTTGTGTATGTATTTGTGTGTATATATACAGTGTATCACAAAAGTGAGTACACCCCTCACATTTCTGCAAATATTTCATTATATCTTTTCATGGGACAACACTATAGACATGAAACTTGGATATAACTTAGAGTAGTCAGTGTACAGCTTGTATAGCAGTGTAGATTTACTGTCTTCTGAAAATAACTCAACACACAGCCATTAATGTCCAAATAGCTGGCAACATAAGTGAGTACACCCCACAGTGAACATGTCCAAATTGTGCCCAAATGTGTCGTTGTCCCTCCCTGGTGTCATGTGTCAAGGTCCCAGGTGTAAATGGGGAGCAGGGCTGTTAAATTTGGTGTTTTGGGTACAATTCTCTCATACTGGCCACTGGATATTCAACATGGCACCTCATGGCAAAGAACTCTGTGAGGATGTGAGAAATAGAATTGTTGCTCTCCACAAAGATGGCCTGGGCTATAAGAAGATTGCTAACACCCTGAAACTGAGCTACAGCATGGTGGCCAAGGTCATACAGCGGTTTTCCAGGACAGGTTCCACTCGAAAAAGGCTTCGCCAGGGTCGACCAAAGAAGTTGAGTCCACGTGTTCAGCGTCATATCCAGAGGTTGGCTTTAAAAAATAGACACATGAGTGCTGCCAGCATTGCTGCAGAGGTTGAAGACGTGGGAGGTCAGCCTGTCAGTGCTCAGACCATACGCCGCACACTGCATCAACTCGGTCTGCATGGTCGTCATCCCAAAAGGAAGCTGACGCACAAGAAAGCCAGCAAACAGTTTGCTGAAGACAAGCAGTCCAAGAACATGGATTACGGGAATGCCCTGTGGTCTGACGAGACCAAGATAAACTCGTTTGGCTCAGATGGTGTCCAACATGTGTGGCGGCGCCCTGGTGAGAAGTACCAAGACAACTGTATCTTGCCTACAGTCAAGCATGGTGGTGGTAGCATCATGGTCTTGGGCTGCATGAGTGTTGCTGGCACTGGGGAGCTGCGGTTCATTGAGGGAAACATGTATTCCAACATGTACTGTGACATTCTGAAACAGAGCATGATCCCCTCCCTTTGAAAACTGGGCCTCATGGCAGTTTTCCAACAGGATAACGACCCCAAACACAACCTCCAAGATGACAACTGCCTTGCTGAGGAAGCTGAAGGTAAAGGTGATGGACTAAACCCAATGGAGCACCTGTGGCGCATCCTCAAGTGGAAGGTGGAGGAGTTCAAGGTGTCTAACATCCACCAGCTCCGTGATGTCATCATGGAGGAGTCGAAGAGGATTCCAGTAGCAACCTGTGCAGCTCTGGTGAATTCCATGCCCAGGAGGGTTAAGGCAGTGCTGGATAATAATGGTGGTCACACAAAATATTGACACTTTGGGCACAATTTGGACATGTTCACTGTGGGGTGTACTCACTTATGTTGCCAGCCATTTAGACATTAATGGCTGTGTGTTGAGTTATTTTCAGAAGACAGTAAATCTACACTGCTATACAAGTTGTACACTGACTACTCTAAGTTATATCCAAGTTTCATGTCTATAGTGTTGTCCCATGAAAAGATATAATAAAATATTTGCAGAAATGTGAGGGGTGTACTCACTTTTGTGATACACTGTACGTATGTATGTATGTGTAGTTAAAGTGCATTTAAAATTTTTATTTGTGCTATTGTATTAATGTTTTTATGTCACTGTGTAGCTTTTATGATTATTAATTTTTGTGTTTTTATTGTATTATATTTGAACGCATTGTAAAGCACTTTGTGGCTTGGTCCTAGAAAAGCGCTATATAAATAAACTTTACTTACTTACTTACTATACCTACAGCTGTATGGAACTGGTGGTCCATTTTTTTTATTTTTTTTTATTTAGCACGTCCAATTTCGTCTCATCTATCATCCTCTCATTAGTGCGGATTCCTGCTCCTGATTGGGGCTGACGAGGCCGTTCCACACCTCCTCCGAAACGTGCACAGCCAATCGACTGTCTTATCACCCACACTTGACCAGTGCAGTGTGGCAGAGTACTGTGCACGGAGGATCACACACTCCGCCACACCCCCTCCCGTCTCCATACAGGCGCCACCAACCAGCCAGCAGAGGGCGCAACCGCCCTGTTTCTGAGAGAGCATCCCCTACGGTCTCAAGTCCCGCCCCCCACCCGGACAACAGGCCAATCGTTGTCCATAGCCGCCCAGCCTCGACCGTGAAGGCAGAGCTGGATTCGAAACGACACTCCTTTGAAATCCAGCTCTGGTTGCAGCGCATGTCTTTTACCGCTGCGCCACCTGAGCGGCCATGGTCCATTTTTTTAAAATAAGGGTCGTGATGTATATAAAAGGTTGGTTACATTAGTTCCCTCTTCCTGGCAATTTTATAAAAACGTTGGCTGGCATAAATAACCCAGGAAACATGTTTACCAAGACAAAGCACATTATCATGCCTAAGCACTTATTTACAAGTCTTTATGAATTTCCTTGATTGAATGATTGAACTAATTAAGTGTTTATATTTCTGCAGTGACTATTTGTGCACCCCTGAGTCCAGCTCACTCAGTCACGTTCTGTTATTTGTCCTACACTAATCTTGGTAAGATGTTTACCTGCTTTTATCAACACACAGTTTAAAAGACATTTTCAGGATGGATTAGGGATAATGTACGCAAGCACTGTACATAACACTGTAAAATATTATAATCAAAAA